>NW_015150461.1:243019-246695 GCF_000732505.1 Cyprinodon variegatus | reverse complement strand
TTATTATTATTAAAAAAAAATAAATAAATATTCCATTTTGGATTATGTGACACTGCAAATTACATTTCCAAACTACTTTACTGAAGAACACAACAAAACACAAAAAAAGACCCATGTCGTTTTAAATGTAAAGCTACAGAGAAACTTAGTTTAGGTAAACCAGCATTTCCTATCAAGAAACATCTCAGCAAACTTTAAGCAAAATTGATTTCAAACTACTATGAGGAACCCATGTTCTTCTTAGAAAAATATGTTGTCCTCTTAAAAATCTAAAAAAAAGTAATGTGAGAATGAATGGCTGCATCACTCCATATATACAGGCCAGAAGACCACTGCCAGTTCAACCTGAGGGGTGTTGGCAAAAGGCAAAGACACGCCCACCTTTTTCCTACATTACTTTAATAATTTTTATTTTATTTTTTATTTTATTTTTTTTTTTTAGATAAATAAAATATTATGTATTAAATGTATTTATCTTCTCCTTGGCATACATTTGTGTGACAGTTTGAGCTTTATAAGATAACAAACACGCATGATTTTCACATCTCATTCATGCTTTATGGGAGGGGTCTTCAGCGTTTTCCAGGCCAAGGACCCCCAAACTGATGGCCAGATGGAGCGAGGACCCTTAACTATATATATTGTATGAAATTGTGTTAAATCAAACCGGTCATATAGTCACTCTATTACAGATTGAGTCGTGTAACGAAAGTAATTTTGCCCTGGGATTAGTTTTTCTGATTCTGATTCCTCGTTGATGGGACAGGTGTTGTGAATCATACGGTGCCCAGCTTGAAAGAGCTCCTGTGTGTCGCTGAATGTGTGCATTGATGACTGAAAGGCATCATCTGCCTCCATTTATCTGTGGAAAAAATTGCAGGGGGAATATAAAAAAAAAAAACCTTAATCAACCAAAAGTTTTGCGACCACCATGCAGTACCACCGTGGACCCCATAGGGGTTGCGGGCCCCCTGTTGAAGACCTAAACTTTATGGCAATATAACCAGTTGTATAACAGCAGTACTGAGGATTTGAATTTTAAATACAGGTTTAGTCTGGGAAATTTTAATTACAGTTTCTCATGTCACAAGTTTCTACCTTTAGTAATAAAACATTGCAGAAATTTCTACACTGAAAACTTGAAATCCCTCCTTTTATTCTTCCTTCATAGGGTATCCAAAACATCCATTGTCTTAAATGAATGAAGTTTGCATATTTTAACTCCAATTACAAACAGGACTGAAAATCCTGATCTATAAAGACTATACAAAGTACCAAAAGTATTGATCCACAGAAAAAACGTCATAAATATTTGTTGGGTATTCCTTTGTCTGCAACTGATGTGAAAAAAAAAAGCAACGTTACATACAAGAAGGAAGCTGATAAATTTGAATATAAGTGTAAAGTCTTGCAAGAAAACACAGTTGAAGGTAAACCATCTCCTGAGTTGTTGCTAAAGTTTTTTATTTTTTTATTTTATCCCTTAACTCAACAGGTATACTATATGATGCAGCCGTCAAGTTGCATAATGATCTCTGGTGAGGCTTTGGTCGCTAACTAGGTGCTTCACTGGTCTCTTTAGTGCCAGTGAATGGAGTTGATGCAATCAGGCGGCGCGCTGAGCTGTACACAATGCTGCTTAGAGAAAAATAAGAATTTCTTTAGTCTTTGTTCCTCTTTCATTTCCCTAAATATTATACGGTGTGATAAAACCACTTCTCAAGCTCCCTGCAACTTTATATCAAAAGAAACCCTAGGCATAATCCAACCTAACAACCAGGCTACCTTTGGGAACATTTAGAGATACATTAAGGGACCAAAAGTACTGGAGCCAACTGAGAAATGATTGTATTGTGTTAAATGATTGCGTCAAAGAGTTTTACAGCTCCATATTCAGAAAATGGCTGATCACAAATTTAAAATATACTCAAGGGATTGACCTGCTGTTTTTAATTCCTCTGAGTTGTTTGAAAAAAATTAATAAATAAGTAAAACAAGGAAGTAGGAAGTTTGATTATCTAAAGTTGGTACAGTATGCATATTCCTCACAAAGGTGTATTTCCCATGTTGCAAGGTTTGACCCTTGTGTGTCAGCACAGCTACGGAGCCCTCTCCTTCAGCTTTATGCCTTTTTCCTGCAGGCAGCACATACATCCTCGTGCCCTTTGTGGCAGTGGGTCTGGGCTGCAGCACTGAGCTTTAAACTGAAACAATAGATTATTGTCACCTCTGCCATGTTACAGCCAAAAGTGAAAAGCTCCTTCTGAAAGGACAATAGGGTATGAATTGATTTATGAGGGTTCAGGGGCCATAATGTGCTGTAGTAACAAGGAAGCAATGGCCTAGAAAAATGCTAACAGCAGTGCTTTATCTCCTAAGCCTTTGTCTCATCCAGAGTTTAATTCACTCCTTTAAAGAGTAAAGGTTGAGTATTGATGGTGGAGTTTTAGTTTCCTCCTATGCAGCTTTTTTACTGAAGTTCTAAATTATCTTAAATTTCAGATTTCTTCTATAATATATAAATATCAAAAACATTGCAATGTCGTTAATGTTGTATTGAACACAACCACCTCAGTAAAGATAACAAAGCAGTTTTGAGTTTACACTCATCATAAGAACATTAGGCCTCATGCAACGACTGTTGGTACAAACAAATTTGTTCTTAAATCGTTTGTACAAGTGATTTAGGAGATTTAAAAAATTTTTCATTTCATTTATTATTTTCATAAATTTTTTTTTTCATTAATTTCAAATTTTCATTAATTTTTCTCCTATTTTTAATCTTCTCTCAGGTACAAACTAATTTTATAAGTGCTCCAGATTTCACGTAGGAATATTGCACAATCAGTCAGCTTTTATCCAAATCTAGTTTTTCACTAAATCACTATATTTGTTTTACTTAAAACCAATATATTGTTTTATTAGGCTACATCATTATATATTATACAACTCTGCGATTACAAATAAAATTTTTTTTACTATCGGTCAATATTTGCACCTCACATGTCATTATTACGAGGACACTGGTATCATTTTATGTAATTTCAAACAGTCGGAGATCTGGCTACTGTTGAAATAACACCTGGAACAGAAAATGGATAGAAAGTTCGGCCAAACACCCTGAATTCAAGACCTCCTGGGCCATATAGGTGAAACTTGCATTCATATCAACCCATCGCAGCTCGTTGGCTTTGTTATTATTACACTGAATGCAAAATGTTTGGGTATGGGTCTGTCTGACTTTGTTAAATTAGATTTTGTCGCCAACATTTTACATATGTTTATGCGTTGTGAGGGAGATGGAAAATGGAGCTTAGGCGGAAGTTCAACTGAAGAAACACGTTGCTTTTCTTCATCCTCATGCGACACAGCCAATCAGCTTTGAACCGCACCTCCACGAAAGCCAATCAGCATCCAAAGTTCATCTTAAAAGGCCTCCGATATGCACCTGTCTACTCCTGTGCACAGGCAGCGGATGCGCCCTGTGACTTTATTCAGATGATACAGTTTAGACCTACCTCCAGCCCCTCCTCCACTGTCGTAGCTAAAGTTTCATTAGAGTATCATTCCTCCAGGACTCTTACAGCGTTCCCTGTCTCATTTTAACCGGTCCGGTAGAAGACCGCTATGTTGAGCCTGGTTCTGCCAGAGTTTTCTTCCCAACTGGGAATTTTTC
>NW_015150461.1:232442-243009 GCF_000732505.1 Cyprinodon variegatus | reverse complement strand
GTCTACAGACTGACCAACTTCATCTATCTCCACTCCACCACTAGTTTCAGGCCTGGGGGGAAACAGCTCTATTCTTTGCTCCTGTTCATGCATATCTATCAAAATTAAACGCTCTGTTTCCTGCTGAGGTCTGAGCGCCAAAGACAAAGTAATTGTATCAATAAATTTCTCCTAATTGTCTTTTCTCTTCGTGTGAATTTTTCAGATTGAAGTGCGATGAAGTGATGGCAGACGTGGTCTGGAGATGTACAGTACAGGAGTGTCGGGGTATTAAAAGCAGAACGCTTTGGTGTTGGTTGATCTTGAACCTTATTTACATAATATGTTTCAACTCTTTCTTCCATCAGTAGTTTTTATTGAATGTTTTCAGAATAAATTATTTTTTCTTTTTATATTCTTTTATTTTATTTTTACCTCTGTAACAATGCAACCATAGTTTAAAAAAAAAAGAAGTCCCTTCTTAAGACTCATCTTTTTTCCTTGGCTTTTGGCACAATTTGAGAGGTTTTACATTGTTTTATTCTCTTTGTATACTAATTTGTATTTTACACTGGGTTTTTTTTCTTCTATTTTATAATTTTATTGTATTTTATGATTGTGTACAGCACTTTGGTCCTGTCCGGTGCATAAAGTGCTTCATAAATAAAGTTGGTATGGTATGGTATAGTTTAAGCTACTGTTTACAGAACTTGTAATTTATTCCCCACTGCTTGGGTTTTTACTGGTCCTTTAATTATGCTGCACACTTTTCAGTCAGTCTTTGATCCACGTGCCTTGAAAGTATTTCTTCCTCATCTTCAAAGCTCATGCTCAATCACAGGGGCATGGTAATTTGTAGCCTTAAGGCCGGAACACACCGGTTTTGTACGAGTTTTCAATCTCTGATACGATTTCTTTCCATGTCATACTGACTGTGTATAGAGAGGCTCTGACTAGGCAAAGTGAGCAGATCTGTGCAGACTTATTTTGATATCTGTCTCTGTACTACTCACAAATTGAAGCAATTTCCCACATTCAACTTGGACAGATTAAGAAAAGTTATAAAAATGAATAAATAAATAAAAAACTCTGGCCCAGCTATAAAGCAAAGCCCCACTTACAGAATATGTGCAGCATTTCTAACCAAAACAAATAGAGGATGTTTATATGCTCATAAAAACATGAAAACTATGTCTAAAGAAAAAAACAGACGAAAACAAACACATGTGGGACGGTTTATATGCTGACTGAGACACTGAGAGGTGATTCTCAGACAGATCTGTGAAGTTTGGCTGAGTTTTCCTTTTTTTCATTGAGGGGAGAGTGCTGCGCTTGGTTTACCTGCTCTGTCTGCTAATCGTTGTTTCTGACAAAAATTAGATGCCCGCAGGTTTGAGGATGATGCAATAATCATGGCTCCCCTTCACTACATCCTGCAGCACCTGGACTCCCCATGATCCTGTTTGTGGACTTCAGCTCGGCTTTAAATACCATCATCCCAGCCCTGCTGCAGGACAACCGCTTCCATGTGAACGTATCTGACTGCACTTGGATCACCGACTTCCTGCCAGACAGGAAGTAGCACATGAAGCTGGGTTAAAACAGGATCAGCAGCATCAGTTCAACTCCGCTTCTCCCCCTCTCTCTTCACATAACTCTAGTCTTTGATAGTTTTCTTTCATATATTCTATAGAACAAAAGGTCAAAATGTAAATCTATTTCCAGTAAGAACTGTGTTTGTCAAATATAGGTTTCTGTGGTAATACTGCTGTGGTTACTTAGCTAACAGTTTTTTATAATACCTGTAAGTTTAACAATTCTGTTGGCTTGATTGAAAAGAAAAAAAAAATGTTATGTTTGTGTCAGATCCAAACCACCTCATAGGTTCCTATCAGTCTCCTTTCGTTTCTTACAATCTGCTCATTATGTTTCTCTACTTTTTTTACTCTTTTTGCAGAAACTTGATCAAAGTGGCATATTGCTCTCCATAAATCCCCATTAGAGCGTACTTAGATGGTTGTACCTGATCTGTGGCGGTCGGTGATTTTCACAGACTTGAGGCCTTTTCACAACAGGTGAAGGCTTCATATACAGACTGCACCTGTTGTTCTTAATTGAACTAACTCTGTGAATCGTGAAGGTAGAAATGCCTGGGGATTCTGTACTTTTCCAAGCTGTCATATATTTCCTTCTGTGCAGAGCTGCAATAATGACTTCTCAAGTCCGTGTTTAATTACCTTATTAGTCTATGTGTGAAAATATTCCACTTGAAATTGAATCTGTAGTCATAGCAACCAATAATGTATCATTAAAATGGAGTCTCTGAAAGCAAGAATAGCTCAGACAAAAGCACCGGTCCAAGTCCAAGCTTATTTAAGAATGCAGAATAAAAATACGCTTTTTTAACCAGATTTAGGTAACATTGGAATTTAAACAAAGATTTACCACTTTGGATTCTTACATAAGAATTTATTTTTGACCGAAGTACATGAGTTCTCCATGTCAATTCAATTGCATATTACTGCTGTTTTAACTACTCCACTGTTTTGTGGAGCAGTTAAACAGCATATTCAATTGTTTTGTTAAATGATTAACATTACATTTTAAATCGTTACTGTCTGAATTAATACACACCTGTGTAAAAAAAAAAAAAAACTGTAGTATTTTTTATTTTGCTGTAAATCAGATGTTATTAATTTCAACAGTGCACCTACTGTATAACTGTCATGATCTTGTTCAGGGATCTGACCCACATGCAGGAAACCACTCAGAGAACCAGGGGAAAGGTTTAACAGGTTTTATTGAAAAACACAATGAGATGGATCCAGTGTTAGTCATAACGCTGGTGAACCGGAACTGGAAGTGAGTAGGGAAGTTCAGTTTTTAGTTCGGGCTCAGTGGGAAAATTGGATGACTTGCAAAAGCAGGAACTGTAACGGGACTCACGTTTCCAGAAAAGGTGTCCTTCCCAGAATCCAGTCGGTGTGGGTTGTTCCAGGATTTGGTTGACTCGTTGGAGGGCGGACAGGGTTTACTCAGGTTTGGCTGGTTCCTTGAGGAGCGGTGGAGATGACTGCCACTTAGATTTCCTGAAGTACTGGAACGGTTCGTGTGGAGATTCATCCCCTGCTCAGTGTGAAGCTCAAAAAATCCTTTCAGGGGAAGAAGGTCCAAACATTGTTTGCATCCCCTGCTCAGTGTGAAGCTCAAACGATCCTTCCAGGGGGGAGAAGGCCCAAACATCCAGTTTGCAGGATGACTTCCTGCCGAGAGGCAAACACAAAAACAACAAGGTTAAGACTCAGGGAGACAAAAACTCATTTTGACTAGGCAAAACACAGCTTGGCTAGAGTACCCAAAACTGGCAAACACTCTGGCGTCGAGGTAGTGGCAGTCAGCAGCTTAAGAGTCCTCAGGAAATGAGGCAACCATCCACAGGTGTGTGAGAGGGCCAACGAGAACCAGGCGCCAACTGGTGGTGGAGGGAGAAAACACAAAAACACAACCCACACAAAAATGGATTCCTAACAATAACTAGTATATAGTAAGCTAATTAGTGATACTGCACATCTAGGGAACAACACATCAATTTTCAGTATAAAAATGTTAGGTATTTATTAATTCTGTTTTGCTTATACTAAACCTACTTTTGTCAAAACATTTGTTTGTGAATAAGCATTACTTTTTTTTAACCATCACTATAAATTGACCTGATTTGTAGAAAGTCGACTTGCTATAAAGTTCCTGAAGCTGCTAGGCCTTTCTTTGCAAAGAGACAACAGTGTTATAAATTTTACAGTTTTAGATTTTTGGTATCCTTAGTACTAGAGGCATACTGTATATATTAGCCAACAATTGCATTATATATATAAACCATGCTGGCTGTATTTAGAGTGGAACTGATATGAAGCTTATTAGCCTCCCCCTGCTATAATATGCCTTGTTCACACTGCATCCTTGATCATTCTATTAACTGAACACTACTTAAAAAACAAGGAGTTAGATTTAGATAGTCACTTTCACTGCTTAAGAAATTTTTTTGAGAAAAACAAAGGTCCAAATTCCGATCACCTATCTCATTAGTATATAAACATCAGATGTAACTCAAGCTAGTAGTCATGGGATGGTTAAATCACAAGCGACTACCATTCTCCATTTAAAAAGCAGGTTTTTAACAGGAATTCTTACAACCAGCCAGCAACTAACCACAGATAAGAAAAATCTGACCAGAAATCAGATTTCCCAATAGAAGAACTTAGTTTTCATTCTGAAAAAAATTATTAAAAAATCACTATACAATGAGGCAGATGAGGGTGTAGATAGTTGGATGAATGTATGAACTCGCAAATGTAATAAAAGCATGACTGCACATCTCATTTTTAAATATTTAAAGCTTTTTTTCCACAGCTGGTGAAGTTAAGCATAATTTTTTAACTATAAAGAAAAATATTTTTGTGAGATAATACAGTCTGAACGAATTAGTAATAAGAAAGGACACTTTTGATCATCTTAATATATACTGTTTAGGAGGAAACCTTATCGGCTAACTTAAGTTTGAACTCACTTAAATTAAAACTATTGAATAGAAAGGTAGGAATTAAAACTCACATAATGAAAAATTAAGCTAAAAACCTCCTGTAAGAACTAATTCACAAAGTCTATCTATATAAAATTGATCTGTTTTAAAATAAAAAAAAGGAAACTTATCAATGCTTCAAATGCTTAAGTTTCACTAGTTATATGTGTTGTTAAAGCAGATATACTGTAAATACAATCACAATACACATTGTCATCACCCTCAGTCGATTTTTATGTTGCTCGGCTGATGTTTAAGGATAATACTTCTAGATTTTCTTCTAAATAAATTTAAATAAACAAAACATTTCTACAAAATCAGAATCTAAATAAGTAATTTTTTCTTAAAATAAGTGCATTTGCTCTTGGATTGAGGAGATAAAAGTCACATTTTGCCAATGGAACAAGAAATTTTACATTTAAAATAAAAAAAACACAATTCAATTGTCTTACTTCAAGTGCATGATATCAAATTATCTTATTTTAAGAGTAAAAAATACTCATGCAGTTGGCAAACTATCCAATTTACTAACTCAAATTAAGGGTAAATACATTTAATTTAAGACATTTTTACTTATATCTAGATTGTTTTTCCAGTGTGCAAATTTGAAAACTATGTTTTTACTCACTGGATTGATTTTGTGAACTTTCTTTGAAAAACTGACAAACTTATCTTATTAATGGAAATGCTGTTTCCTTTTATTTGTTACCAGCCTATTTCTTTCATGATGATCTTGCAAACTAAAGCCCTTTTAATTTTTCTTTTTTTTCAATGAAAATATGATAAAGGACTGATGTAATAAGTATGTATATAATATTCAACCCCATTTTAGTTATTTTGAGTTTGTGTTAGACGTTTGGATTATTTCTTTATTCTCATGCCAAAGGCCTGAAATAAAAATAAAAGATGATTTTTTAGTTTTCCTATTGACTGCCACAGTCTAAGCAATAAAGGGCTGGATGTGGCCCAGCAGCTATAAAAGGTGTGGCCTAGAAAATACCACAAATGACACCAGAGAATCATGGGATAATCTATCTCTGCATAGTCAACAAAAAAATGGATTCAGAGGTCAAAATTAATATTACAGTACATATGAGAATCATCAATTATACCATAAATCATAAAACCTGCTCTGTACCCAAGCCTGATAGCAATACCAATAATGTTCTGTAATTTATCACTTGGTTCCATTACCATGGATATATTCAGACTAATAGATGTATCATAAGCAGGTAGGCACTAAGTTTTATCCAAATATCAGACAGCGAATCAGTCAGATCATAGATTTAATACATGCTAATGAATCTGAACTTGGTTCAAGCTCCATTAACTACATCATATCCCAAATTCAGGCTTCAAATGTAGACATTTATTTAGAGTACAACAGAAAAAAAAAAGTGATTCCACAAAATACAAAATATCATTATATTACAGAACTCCTTTATTCATGGCAATTGTTTGTTTTGGATTGGTCTCCACCACTCACACCTCAACATGTGCTATTTAGATGATGACAGGTTGTCAAACACGTTGTCAACATGCAGCAAGAAATAGAAAATATGGCAGCTGTTCTTTGTAAACGTACCTCCGTAGCCAAAAGGGAGATATGGAAAATAAATTTAAAACACACTGACTTCCTTTTAACAGGGTGCCAATTTTCGAATCATGTTTTGTAGGGACTTCTCCTCTCTTGAGTGCCATAAAGTAAAATGAAATGCAGAAGAAGCTATGAAATATTGGACGCTTAACTGAGTGATCTGAATTTAAAAGTGTATCGACTGCCTGCTGCCTGATAGCTGGCACATCAGTGCGAGTATCTCTGTGGTTATATGAACATTGATTAGCTGGCTGTTTGTGTGTAATGATGTGCAGCACCTGGCCTCAGAGTTTCCCAGAGCTTTATTCACCCCAACAGTTTCATTTGATGGTGAAGGGGCATCAGCAGTACTGTGAAAGTCATGTCAAAGTACCATCTAGGGAGATCGTATTGGCCAAGTGTGATGAAATTCTGTAGTTTAATGTGTGTGCAAGAAACCATAATGTTTTAAACTTTAAATGGACCCTACATATATCTCTAATAATCGGGATTATTTGAAAATACGAAATGTCCCAAAATTACTAAAGCATGTAGAGTGCTGGCAAAAAAGTTTTTTTGATCCATTTCTCCTATTTATAAAGATAAGTGAGGTTTGTAATTCTCATTATAGGTACACAAGAGACACAACGAGTAAAATAAAATCCAGGAAAGATTGTAGAATGTTTAAGGGCTAGCGCTGGACCTCGTGTTTGCCCACCTCTAGCAAATCATCGGGCCACTAAAGGGCAGTCATTGTTTGTTAATGTAACTGTTCTTTTTGAAAAGAATAATAATAAAAATAAAATAAAATAAACTTTAGTCATTTACCTCTATTTGCTTACCTTGGGCAAATGTAATTGGGCCAGAACTGGGATTGGAACTGCTGATAATTTTTTTTTTTATTATGAATATTAAATGAGATTTAAGACATAATAAACATAAAAGGATTCTGATAAATATTTGCTTGACAAACTAAATAAAGAAAAAAATCCATCCATTCGTCTATCTTCTGCTTATTCCGTCAGGGTTGTGATGGGGCCGGTGGGACTGGTGACACGTCACCAGTCTGTTTTAGGGCAACATTGAGACACACAGAGACTGCTGGGCTGTGTGGTGGTTTTTAAAGGAACTAAATGCAGAGATGGAAGCTGTGGCTGTTTCTTGCTAATTTTACAAGTAGTGCCAACAGAACCATAAATCCAAAAAATAACTGATCAAAACAAATAAGAACCAAAACAAATGTGAAAACATGGGTTAAGGAAGCAATGAAGAAATTAAGAGAATCCAGCACTGAGTAACTGCAGGGGAGGACTATATATGCCAAACAGAACAAAGAATGGAGTAATCAACTGATTGGGAGCAGGTGTGGACTGAAGGATCTAGAAGGGAGCTAGGGGAAAGGAGACTGACAAAAGGGTGCAACAGATACAACCAGAAAACAACTAAAATGACACAAAATGGAAATTAAACCAATGACCAAGAAAGCTAGGCAAGACATTAATCAAAGTGTAACTGAAAACTTAAAAAAAACTTAAACAGAAACAAAAAGTGCAGGATCAAGACAGAGACATAAAACTGTGCACACACACACACACACACACACCTAATGAAAATTTAGAGAATCCAAATAACCCAATGGTCAAGATTTTAGACTGCTGAAGGAAGCTGAAGTGCCCAGAAAAAACCCACATATGCAAGGGGGAGAACATGCAAACTACATGCAGAAAGACCCTGGGAGGAGAATTAAATTCAGGACCTTCTTGCTGAAGGGCAATTGTACTACAAACTGCACCATTGTGCAGCCTTTAAGAAATCTTAACCTGTTAGGGTTGTAATGATTGATTGTTCAATCAATGTATAGATTTCTATTCTATCTATATTACAATCCAACTAGATCGATCAGGGCTCGGCAAATTGTTGATAAATACGACACAAACTTGACTAAAATAGTTTTAAAAGGTAATAAATTTATTTTATCGATCACATAGTGATTTTTCTTTTTAGATGCATTTTATGTGAATATTTTAAATGATAAAAGATGTTAAACATGACTTGATTTAATTTGTATATCTGTGACGTCATGACCATGCGCTTTGAAACAGCTAGCGGGTGGGGGAGAAGTAATTGAGCTGGAGATTACTAATAATTATTAACAAGCCACCATAGCAGATGGAACCAGTTCTGCTGCAGCAGCATCAAGGTAACATCAGCCCGTCATGCTGGTGAGGCTCCTGCAGAGTTAGAGACCGTTGGAGACTGCAAAAGCTCAGCTGGAGAGAAAGGGCAACTGTCTGCAGAGAAATGTGGCCCGATCATGTGGATCAGCTGATGCTTTTGAAACGTTTTGTTTCAAAACCAAACTATTCGGTCACCAGTGGCTTGCTGTTTCATTATTTCAATGATGGTAACAGCGGGTTCAAATACTCCTCAATAAACCTTAAGCTGTTTGTTGCATAGATAATTTTTCAATAATTCTCTATTTGTTATATTTTCTTTATAAACAGAAATTAAAGTAAATGTGATTCAGCCTTAAGATATAATGTTTGCACTTTAGATTGTTGAAAAGTTGTAATTTTTTTTAAAAAGTTCAAAAAAATCATTAAAACAGCAAGTTAACAGCAGGTAAACTACTGTTAAAATATTTATGGTATTTTCCACACTATAAGCGGCTACTTTTTTCCCACGCTTTGAACCATGTGGCTTATGCGAAGATGTGGTTTTCTTTCTATTTTTCTTTAACCACCAGGGTGCGGAAGTCAAAAGTGGAAATAAAAAAGGGGCTAATTTTCATTTATTTAAGAAATCATTAATCTATTTTTAATACACAATCAATATTCTTTTAAATTTCTATAGGTATTCTAACAGAGTGGAAGAGCGATAAAGCAGTCTCTTTCAGTGACTGAAAATATTTTATATATGTATGTCACAGATCACTGAAGAAACACCTATAGTCCATCAAAGAGTGCTGCTTAGGAAGACCTAAAACTGGCTTGTAGATATTCTGCACTTGCGAATACCTTGATAACATCCTTTGGAAGTTTGAATGAGAACTGAGGTTAGTATACCAAAAAAAAAATAATATACATTATAGGTCAATAATTTAGATCAGAAAGAGAATTTTGGCAAATAATAAAAAATATGTTATTATTAAGCGGGGTATTAAAAAATTACCCCGCTTATAGTACAATCGCCCTCAATACATGAACTCAAACCTTTCAGCTTGTTGTGGGGGTTAAGAGCCAAACTATTCCTGAACTCTATCTTCTTTACTTTCTGTTTTAATCTTTGCAAAACTATGCAATGGTTAAAAAGAAAATGCAATTTTTTTCCTGTTCAAAACAAAGCATGGATCAGTCCCAATTTCAGACTCTAAAACCCACACAGACATGTAAACTCTGCTCTCTCGCTCACAGGTAATCCAGCATCAGCCAGCTAAAATCAGCCAGGCATGTTGGAGATGGAATTCATGTGGGGAGACAAGATATTTCCCCTCTATTTTCGGCAACTTCCTAACAAGCATCCTCAGACAGGGCTGTAGGGGAGTGGGGTAACTGCTGAGCCTGGCACGACACAATGCCCGGAACAGTGCAGCCAGCGGGGCTAACAACCATCAGCAGCTCAGCCAGATGCTGCCGAGTTCCCGAGTCCAGGCGCCAACACCCCTGGGATGACGCCGATCAATAAAACCCACAGTCCTGGAAGACATGCGGAAAAGAAATGTGTTGAGGCAAAACAGGCTCATCTAAAGCTAAACTGTCCTATCAGCGGGGCTAGAGGAGCATGCTGAATATCTCTCCAGAGACAAGGGAAGGAGGGGATATTACATTCACTGTAAGAGGCTTTTGTATGGTCTGCAATTTGGAAGGTCAGAGTAATTGGCCAAATGAGGGTTTTTTTTTTTTCCTTTAAATCCAAAGTGTCTCTCTCTCTGTGAGCATAGGTCTCTATCCCATAAAGTGAGAGAAAGGGACATGCATGAAGAAAAAGGGAATTGAAATAGCTGCAAACATCTGTCTGGTGCTTAATTCAGATAGTTTCTCTGCTTTTTTGTGTAAAAGTCTGACTGTTCATTATTCACAACAAATTTACCACAACCATGTTTAATCCATGTAAAACTAAAATTGTAATTTTAATAAACAATCATATTTTTTATTAGACTTGGTAATGAAGACACAAAATTATTATATATATATTTTTTTAAGCCAAACACTACTGACAGTGTCAAATATTGGAGGTTCTTTCAAAATTGATGGAAATATTTTCAATGAAGGTATCCCCAACTAGTTGAACATGTTAATGTTGGTCCAAATGTTTTTTTAATATTCCTATTGACTTTAAAATTCCTATTTGTGATTCATAAAAAGTTATGCCCTCTCCTTGGGCTGCCACCTTATCGTGGTGGAGAGGTTTGAGTGTCCCAATGATCCTGGGAGCTA
>NW_015150461.1:197083-231236 GCF_000732505.1 Cyprinodon variegatus | reverse complement strand
ATGGATGGATGGATGGATGGATGGATGGATGGATGGATGGATGGATGGATGGATGGATGGATGGATGGATGGATGGATGGATGGATGGAAAAAGTTATGCTACACGGCAACATTTCTGTCAACAAAGATTTGCGTCATAGCCTGCAACATATGTTTCAGCACGGCGTGGTGCCATATATTGAGTCATGAATTCCAAAGGGACAAAAAGGAATATAGCTGATGAGAACAGAGGATTAAAAGAAGAAGGACCAAATCATTAGCTCTCATTACCAATGCAGAAGGATTGCTTGCATGTTTGCTCTGTAGTGAGAAGTTGTCAAAAAATAAAAACCGTAATTTGGAAAGGCACTGCCAGGGAAAGGGATGCTAAATATGCAGCCGATCACCAAGTTGGGAGTGAGAGACAAAGTGTGATTTCACAACTTCTGGATAAAATAGTGGAGCGCAAAGATAGATTTAAGAAGTGCATTGCATCTCCAAACTCCACTACTGCTGCTAGTTTTGTTGCAAGGATGGAAAAGTATTAACAGAACAGGTAGCGCTTTGATGCAGGTATGTGAACTTTCTTCCATTTCCCCACCCCCCCAAAATTCACAGAATAAAACTAACACCAAAGTGTTAGTTTTATTCTGTGACGGACGATTTGGGATTTCGGGTTTAGAGAGCTCTGCTCTGATGTCAGTTCCTGCTTGGTTCCTCATGATTCAATCAACTCCTCCCAACAGAAACACGTCCAGCATAGAAAGATTCCCTTATCGTGTTTCTATAATTTCATCAATGCAACAAACCTAATACATACAACCTGAGCAGTGAAGGGCGGTGCAGTGGCGAGCGGTGAACTCCACGTGGTGGGACCATTTACTGCTCCTCCCTCACTTCATGCTACTATTCAATTTAGACTTAAAGATCCAAATATTGTACAGCAGAGTAATCAAATGATGCAACATTTGCTCCAGGATAAACACTTAATCATGAAAGCTTATTATGTATTTAAGCCCACATAGGCTTTTTTTTATAGTGGGCTAATACGCTTAGAGCTTGTGTTGCCATACAGGGCTTTTATAAGACTTTTACATTTCTGCTGCTCCAGACAGATAGTTTTTTTATTGTTTGTTTTTTTTGGTCCAGTGTGGCTCTTTGAAGAGTTTGGGTTTACAACCCTGCTCTGGTGCTTTACCAACTAAAAAATTGAACTACTTGTAGATAGCTCAAGATGAACATTCCGATCCAATGGTTGTACTTGCAGGTCAAACAAAACTCTGGATATTAACTTGTCCTTAAAAGAAGTCGTTAAAAATGCGGTGACTTTGTGTCTATCAAGCAAATCGACTTGTGTACAGGACTCCAAACAAATCCAGAGGAGTGAAGCATCACAGGTGTTTTCATAACAATAACAGGACACATGTGGTTCACTTTGGGTAAAAAACAGTCATGTTTGTGAGTGAAACTCTGTGTGTGTGTAGAAGATCTACGTGTGGGATCCAAAACTCATGGCACGTCTGGCAGACCGCAGACCTTTTGCTGTCATCCTCTGTTGAGGAGGTGCAACTGAGGTGACATTCACGGCCCTGGTAATTATCAGGACTATGATGCAGGAACATTAATGATGTATGAGGGCCCAGCAAGGGGTGAGAGCCTTGGCTTCATGGCACCTCATTATTAAGAGTTACTAGCAAGAGAACGGCCGCCCCTCCCACTCCCAGTTCAAACTTACCTCCATTTTTACTTTCACTTCCTTTATGGCTTGCTCTGTTCTTGTCACAGAAGTAATCAAACTCTTTGAATCAATTTCAG
Source organism: Cyprinodon variegatus (assembly GCF_000732505.1). Taxonomy (NCBI): domain Eukaryota; kingdom Metazoa; phylum Chordata; class Actinopteri; order Cyprinodontiformes; family Cyprinodontidae; genus Cyprinodon; species Cyprinodon variegatus. The sequence goes on along the minus strand of NW_015150461.1, from coordinate 229,442 downwards.
CGTAATTCTTCTGCTGAAGAAGTCAGGTGTGTAATGTATCTGTCGTGTAAAAGGAACTGATAATGTCAGCCTGTTTAAAGAACTGAAGACATAGTGTCAAACTAGGAACACATAGAAGACCTCATTTCACCCTCCTGAAACTAAAATGGACAAGATGTCTGATTATCCCTAATTAAAAATGATTAAGCACCTACTTGGACCAGTCAATGAGCATTGACTTCAGGGAATGCTGATGTGGTGAATGTGCCCTTGTTTTGGGTTTATTCCAGCAAACCTTCAAAATTCTCATTTCAAATCAGAGACGGTGCTCATTGACAAGATTTAAATCATTAAAGCCCTCTACCTCTTTCCTGTAGGGGGATTATGGATCTATGGGCTCCTGGTGTTGTCTGCTCCATGCATGCTGAACAGAGGGAATAGGAAATGGAGCCAATGAATCTAAAAACTCAGTAAAGGGTTTAAATAGATGTTAATGATAAAGATGATTACACTGTATTAGCAATCAAAATACATGATCCAAAGAAAAGAAAAAAGCCTAAATATTACTTGAATATTTATTCACTTATGCAAGATAAGAGATTACATCATGTTTGACTAACAAGCTGGTCCGTTCTAGTGCATTTATTTTCTTTGCTTTATGTGATGTATCAGATGTGGGCTACATGTTATCTGACTCGTCTGGCAAGAACAATCCAGATGGCAAACGCATGACTTCATGTCCAATCAGGTGTGGTATCCATGGAAACAGAGGAAGCAAAAATGTCGTGCACAGCACTATGTCTGACAACACTCTTTTGCAAACAATGAGACAGCAGGACACGTGGCCCATCTAAAGCTTGTTAGCTGGGTTTAGACCATCACATCTCAGTGCAAATATACCACCAAACACAAATTCCCTTTATATCCCAGAGGCTTTACATAATTTCATAACAATCCTGCCTAGTTATTCCCTACAACTATATTTACCAGAATTTAATTCCCTGCAAAAGTTAACCTAAATCAAGTAAATCTACTATGCAACTATAGTTTCACAGGTGACGCATAGAGTTGTATCATTTATTCATTATTCTTAAGCATCTTCCAATTAAAGCTGCCTAAAAAGAAAAAAGAAACATTTTTTGTACTCTATATAAGTATTTATTATTTTACCTAGAAAGATGGGGTCTGTTATTTTCATCATAGGCACACTTTAACTATAAAAGACACTATGAGAATTATTTGTAAATTGTGGTTAAAAATTTTTATTTGGTTAATAACTAAAGTTCCACTCAATACTTTGCAGAATTAACTATTTTGGCAAACAAGCTGGTATTTGGCCAATTCCTCTTATATATAGAGAGGTAGATGCTCAGTATCCAAGTACAACAGGTCCTGGCCCCTTTTATGGCCTATGTTATTACACTGCAAAAATCGTAATCTAAGTAGATCATTTTTTTAAGAATTTATTGGAAATTTCCATTGATTTGAGCAGATAGGTAAGACAATTTGCCAACAGAGTAATAAAAAGCCACTCTAATATCCCTTTTCCTGTGCATCATATCAAATTATTATTAAAGCAGAAATACTTATTCCTTTCGGTCCTCATAGTATTTACATGCTGGAAATAAGGGCAAATGAACATTATTAAAGAAATCTTTTCTTATTTAGATCAATTTTTTTGTGTAATACTGCACCAACTTCTTATGAAGACATGCACTGACAGAACAGACCATACTGTACTATAACTGTTTTGTCCCTTGGATCAATTTGATATTTAGTATTTACAATTAACTATAACAGTTACAGTTATGCTTGAAAGTTTGCATACCCTTCCATTAAAGAAAATGATAAATTCACATGAGTAATTAAAATTACACAACTCTGTCAAGGTTTGTTTGTGGTTTTTGGACCCAAATGCAGAGGCTGAGAGGCAGGGGTGAATTCTTGCAGCTTAATGAATAAACACAGGTAGCAGAGGCAGGAATCCAAAAATCCAACATAAAAAATGTAAACCCAACTAGAACCATGGAGATATTAGGGGAAAACAATCATGATTAGCCAGGGTAAGATCAGTAAGATGAAGTAAGATGGAGTAAGACGAGGAGCCAGCACTGAGGAACTGCACAAGGAGAGTATTTTTGGTATACTGCACAAAGAGAGGACTAACGAGCGGATTGGGAGCAGGTGTGTACAGAGCAGTCTGGGAAGGAGCTAGGGAAAAGAAAAACACAAAAGGGCAACAAATAAAAACCCAAGAACTCAAATCTATCCAGAAAATACAACAAAATAGGAACTAAACCAATAAAAGTAGAAAGCATTGAGCAAAGTAAACCATAGAACCAAGACCCTGACGAAAATCAGAAAAGTAATAATAAAAAATGTATTCCAAATGATAATGTAGTGAAATAAAAAAAATGTTTAAGAAAATAATAAAAAACAAATAATCTAAGACAAATTAAAGTACCTCGCTCAAAGTTAACCAACATACCTGCCAACGGGTGCAGAAGTCTTACTGAACATTTCCTGAACAATACAGAAGCTGCCAATAAAATAAATAGAAATACACATAAGTTATAATGAATAAAAATGATAAAAAATGGAAATGTCAAGATTTCCATTTTTTTATCATCTTTATTCATTATAACTTACTTCCATTTCTATTTATTTTATTGGCAGCTGATTGTTTCCTGTCTTTAATGGAAGGGTATGTAAAATTTCAAGCACAACTTTAATTAAGAATCACAGTCAGCTTTAAGCCACAGCTTTATGAAAAAAGACACATTTTCATGATCCTTTAATAAGTCGTGCCTCCCCCTTTATTTGGTCTTATTCTTTACTTCTGTGTCCTATGAAAAAAAAAAAAAACATTGTCTAGAGCCACCATTGATGAACTTTGCCAAAAAAGAAGCACAAAAATTCCCCAAACACACATAACAAATATGCCTCAACCTACTATAGTAAATGGTTTTGGTTGTTTTGGTTTGAAACAATCTCCAGTTCAAATTTCTTCGTGACCTTTCTGTAGAGCTGGTTTAAGTGTTCTGCATATGTTTGAGGGAGGGACAGAACACCTCGCCGGTCTAGGCAGGCCAACCATTCCCTCTAACGGCCCCCTTTTCAGAGACAAAGACAGGTATCGGGTATTGCAGGCTAACAAAGAACCCAAACCATTCCCATTCCAAAGGGGCGGACCCGTTCTTCAAGTTCAATTTGCATGTGTTCAAAGGTTTTTGGTCCTCGCAATAAAGCCTCAAACTCAACACTATTTCTGACATTTTGAATTCAGAAATCTTTCTGGATAAGAAGCGAAAAGTCTTCAAACTTGGAAACAAAGTCCAATGGATTGTTTTTTAACATTTTTTTGGGAATGACTATGACCTGGATGACTGAAAGTCTTCACCAGCTAATTTGAGGGATTTATTTAGCAGAACACAGACAGATGACTGTATCCAGATTTTCATTATAGTTTTATTTTCCTTTTTGAAAAAAAGAACATAAGAAATTAATGAGTCTAAAATGAGTCAGCATGAGTTAAATAAGTATTTGACCTTGACCGACATGCTACAATCTTTGCTCCTAAGGATGTACCAATTACTGATACTTCAGACTGTACATCATTATGTGTTTAAAACTCTCAAGCCCTCAGAGTTTTGTTCCTTTCTAACCTCTCCTCCTTCATCTCTAAGAATACAGAACTTTCAAAAGATTTCAGAGGGATATAGCTGTAGCAGCGAAGCTTGGTAAGAAGTTCAAAATGCTTGTTACAGTAATTAAATGAAGGAGGAACAATAACTTGCAGTAATTCCTCCATTTAGAGCTCTATCAGTTGTTCATGAGAAATGTAAGGGATTAATCAACGAATATACTCAAGGGGTTTGTTAATGATGAGGAAGATGGAACCACAGTCATTAAGAACATAACAACAATAGCCATGCTATAATAGACTTATGTCCAGATGCTCTTCTTTTATTTAGAAAACATGCTAAATCCGCTAGAGATAAAACATTTGTTTTCTTGATGTATATGCCAGCAACACGAAAGAATTAAAAGGATGGACAGAACTCCCTGTAGACACAGTTTTGGAGGTGTTAGTCATATACCAATAACATTGGATATTTTTAGTCCTTTCTCAATAATTCACAAATTGGAAAGTGGAGTTTTAAAAAGATCTTCATGACTACATTTATTTCACAAATAAGAATTTTAAAGGTTTGGCCAGCACATAAATAAGTTTCTACTTTAAATCACTACTTTGAGGAATCAGGCTCACTGCTTGCATAGGGAATGTCATTACCAAATTAGCACATCTAGAAACTAAAATCTTTGTCGAATCTGTCATGATCTTGGTACCTTTTGTCTGGGTTTTCTCCTTGTTGCTCTCCTCTGCTATGCTCCGCCCTGTGCTCAATATCTCTAATCATATCCACCTGACCCTTCTTGTACTTAAGCCTCTGGACTCATGCCTTTGGTGCCAGATTATTCAAGCTTCTAAGCGGGAGTAACTCAAGCGTCTCCTGTGTTTACTTCTGCCTGTTCCTGATCTTTTTCTGCCCATGGACCTCTGAGTTTTCGGCTGCCCCTGTTTGCTCTAGTTGCCTATTCTGTGTTTCCAGGCTGTTACCTGGATTCTGCCTGATGCTGACCTCGGACATGTCTTCTGACGGCTTGGATTACCTTCCTGGATCTTTCGGTTTGCATTCATGCTCTGGCTGCTGAAGGACGCTGCTCTTCTTCTCTCCTAGATCTCTGGTGCCGGTTCAGCAAAAAGCAGTGGAGTTCCACTTCTCTGGACTACATTCCTTCTTCTGGGAACAGACTGAACTTTGCCAGATTGGTGGCTTTCACGCTCATTATTATCCATCGTTTGAGTTTTGAAGTCCCTGACCTGAGCTTCTATTCCTGCAGAGTTTCCAGTGAGCCCGCCGCAGCAGACGAGCAGCCGCATGCTAAATGAATCTTGCCTGAATTCTGGTTTCCTATGTTCTGAGCCTTCTGACAGATTCGTGTTTCAAAATAGCACAAAAGTCAGATATCACGAAAAGCAAAATAAATGTTTAGTCATGTTACAGATTTTTATTAAATTCAAACATGTACTTTCACTTACATCATTCCGTTGAATCTCTTGAAAAAGTGAATTTCAAGTAAAGTTTTCACCCAGCATTGTATAGCTCCCCTTTCATCTATATGCATCATTTCTCACTAACTTCCCTTTACAAGCAGAAGAAAAATCTCCAGATATCCTCATGTTTCTTTTTTCCCCTACTACTGCATTGTGAACTGGGAAATTTCAAATTTGGTCATATCTTCCTGCCACGTTAAGTTCTGCCACATGGCTTATTGCAGCCTTCAAGCAAGACCTCTTTTTTCTTTCCCTTAAAAATAGTTTCTTTATAATACATCTTTATCAAGACTACTTTGGTGGAGTTTATGATTAATGGCCTGTCAAACATTGTCCTTCCTTAGCTGCATCTCTGCAGCTTATCCAGAGTTACAAGAGGCATCTTAGCTGCTACTCCGAATGATGCTCTTCCTTGCCCAGCCTTTCAGTTGAAGTGGGTATTTTGAGAGGTTTTTATTTGTCATATTCTCCTTTATTGGACGATGGTTTGAACACTCAAAATAATATTTTATGACGTAACTCTGCTTTAAAAATCTCCATCATCATATCCTGGACTTTTCTGCTTTTTCCCTGGTCCTTAGATGCACTTTGTTTTCATTTTTTTTTCAAACAGAGATAATACTAGACAATACTTTTATAGTCCATGCAGGGGAAGAATTTTTGTCCATTAGACAATAAAGGAACTTGAAAGACTACAAAGCGCTATAAACTACATTCAGTCATTCATCCCTTCATGTACACATTCAAACACTGATGGTGACAAGCTACTGAATAAAACTGATTCAAACAAATTACATTAGTACACTAATCATGATTCAAATTGGAAACATAAAACCCATTTAAAACAAGAGTCCAACAACCAAGGAGGATGAAGGACGGGTCTCTGATTTGCATCTGACTTGGAATGTGGTTAGGAGAATCGACCTCCATACTTCTTAAAAACATCAGTGCTCCAACTGCATTTTGTGTCATAATCTTGCCACTGATGACTGGCTTAATTACTCATTCCATTCACATGCTTAGCCCTGCCTGGTATCTTATTACCGTTCATCTGATCCACCTGCTCCAGCTTCCATTTAACCAGCCCTCAAACCAGCCATCAGTGCCAATTTATTCTCGAGCCAGTGGTGAGATCACCTTAGTGTTTCTTAGTACCTGATCCTGACCTGTTTCTGCCTTTTAACCACTGAGTCTGCCTGTTCCCATCTGTCTTAAGACTCCTGTTGGATTCGATCTGTTAACTGAACTTGGAACTGATTCCTGACACCCTTCTAGAGTTCCATTTGGAACCTCTTCGACTTTCTGATCTCCAACTTCCGACGCTCAAAAGCTATAGTAATGCCCATATATAATATTTGAAAAATGCTGCCTGTTAGGTTTAATTCGTCAGAATGCAGGGGGAGCTGTGTCTGATCTTGGCTGTGATTGACAATGCCACACTGGCAAAACAAAACAAACAAGCAGAATAACCCAACAGTTTTCTGATGGGGTCTGATCTCTCGCTACTGTCTCACCAGAGAGGGAGGAAATGGATGGACACAGAGGACACAGCCCTGAGCTGTTCTTTTTTGAGCCAGTGACCCAGAGAAAAGGGGTATAAGAGGGTGGGAGACTGCGCCACACGTCAGCACGTATAGTACTATGGTTCTTATGGGGACCGTCAATAAATATCAGAACCAAGCACTCTTGATAAGCAAAAATTAATAACTTTCATGTCTTGTGATCCTTTGACACAAAAAATGCCAAATTATTATTCTAGATTAGAAAGACCAAGCACACTCATTTTTTGCCAATTTTAATGGATTTTGTTTTCCTTTATCTTTCTTTGCAAAATGAATTGTTTTTTAATAGCTTTGTAACTAACTGAGAAAACAAAAATAGAGTCTAATCATTTTACTAGACTGTGCAGACTTGTTTTTATCTAATTTTGATGCATTCACTATTTTCTATAGTGAACAAAATCATTATTTAATTAGATTTTTCATTATAAGAAACTCATTTAATTTATTGCCAATCCACAATTGAACCACTGTGTATAAGTATAGAGTGAGTTAGCAGAGAGAAGTTACCCAGGGCAGAGCTGCTTATGTCAGTTCTCCCTTGGTGAAGTCACAACCCCAACCAAGCCTATAGGACAAATCACATGCAGTGAAAACCACCAAAAACAAAAGCAGGATCTAAACAATTGTACAGTATGTATTCAAAATAAATCCTGTGACATGTGTTGTAAGATATCTATCCATTAGTTTTACCAGTGAAAAAAGGTTAATTTAGGGGTAAATAATCCTTTAGGGACAGAGATGATTTCAATATAGCATAGAATACACCTGTAATGTGACTAAATGTGGGAAAGCGACATTAATACTTTACGGATGCTCAGCAAAATTTTGGACCTCAAGAAATCTAAAAATTGTAGCCAAATATGAAAAAAGACATATGGATATTAGCAATTTCCTGTCTGATGTCTTTTGATATTCCACTGATGTCACACATTGTAAATGAGTTTGAGGGGGAGCGTTGCCCTAAATATACGTGTATTTATGTATACATGTGATGTATTGTGATGAACGGTTTGTACTGAAACTGAAATTTCGATTGCAATGTAAATTGTAGTTGACAATAAAGGTTGATTGATTGATTTGATATGATATACCTGTACAGAATTGCTTTAACTTCACACAGATCTTGTCAGTTAACCAATTACTTAATCATCAGAAGCTTAACAAACAATGGCATCACTTTGGTCTTACCAAACTTGTTTCTGGAGAAGGTAATCCTAAAAGTAAATAAATAGAAAAAACATTTTCTTCTTAAATATGTTTTGTATCAGATAGAAAACTACACTTTAGTTCTCTTCTTAACCATACTGTACCTTATGGGAGAATTTGGTATAAAAAAATAATCACGGTTATGTTCCTTAGTGATAGAAATGTGCTCACTCTGTTTTAGTTGGAGGAGTCAGACAAACAGGAAGAGCACAAAATTTCCCAGCAGTGAATAATTAGTGGTTGAATTTCTCTCGTGAAATTTAAGAATATCAAATGGAAATCACCAAGACACAACCGTGAAAAGAGAGAAGATTAAACCAAATGAGTTTTACTCCACAGCTTCTCTTAATTTTATCCGTGTGGGCAGTATTTAAAGGCTGCTGGTTAGTCTGGCACTAATATCAATTAGCATGCAATATCAATTAGCTACCAATCTCACAGCACATTAGTAGGGATAATGGGTTGACCCCTAATACCACAAGTCCACTTTACTTCAGTGGATGCTTCTAAAAGACAGATTGCATGAATAAAAAGCTAAGACTTTTTGTAAAAACAGAGTGTTGAAGGGCTTTTTGTGGTTTCAAAGTATTCTTCTAAGGTGGGAATTTGTAAATGAAGGCAGAATTGCAGCATCCGTCTCTCCACTTTTATTCCAGGCTCTTTACAGGATGAGAGCTCCACCCCACAGCAGGAGGTCCATCAATGTTCTACGTTCTTTCTCCTGTTAGTCACAATGCTCATGGCGGCCAATAACTCACTCCATTAAACATAACAAGGGCTCAGAGAAAGCTTAAGGGGCAACGGACAGCCATTTTTTTCCCCTTTTCTTTCATTTTGTCACCCAGCAACGATTTCAGTCAAACCTTGATGATCACGATGTCATGCAGTGACTGAAAAGTACCTTGCGACAAAGATCCATCATTCAAGGGTAATTAATCTGACTGCTTTCAAAAGCAAATACTATTATCTTAAGTGATCTACATTAGCTTTTCTTCATATGGTGCCTGTGTTCATCTAATAAAGTCATAAAATATCATAAACTTCATGAGAAACATCAAGCATGGCTTAGTGTTTTGTTTGCTGCTTCCCATCTGCCAGATAGGAACTTTTATTTTATTAAGTATCTACAAGTCCTAAAGGTCATTGTTTGATATATTACTACCCATGCTGAGGTATTTAAATGTTCCACTGATATTTAGAGTGGTGGCTCTAATCCATGCAGCTTGTGATATACATGGCATCTGGTTTAATTTCAATCACGGGATGAGAACGATGCAGCTCACTGACATATACAATCCACACAGGGCATTTGTTCAGCTGAAAGGAGACCATCTATTATTTTCATTCATCCATAGTGTGTAGATTCATGTCATTACATACCTATTTGATTAAAATTTGTTCTCTCTGACACCATTATGCCAAACCAGGCTACAATGAGCATGAGATAGCAATCTGTTATCTATGTGTTAATGCCATACTTTCTCCTCTACAATCATCTGTTACAGCACGACAGTCAAATCTCAGCAATTAACCTGCTCTGTCACCTCACGCTGAGAGGGCCTGCTGGACTGGAGCTCAGCTTCAGGGGTGGCAAATGAATTGAAAGGGGCCAACAGGGTGGCGGTTAGCTCGAAAATTAAAGTCAACTTGTTGTCCGCAATAGAGCAAATACACTCTATCAGATGAAGAAAGATCATACGCTAACAAACCTGTTTTTCTTTAGCTCATATTTGTTTTGGTATAACACTAATAGGATCTTTTCCCCTTTTAACCTTCCCACTTTTTATGACATTACCAGCGCCAGAGATATGGAGTTTTTATTCAAGAGTGATCGATCATTATTTTATCCCCTTGGTTCAATCCGAGAAGGGATTTTTTTTTTTTTTTTTCAGATAGATTACACAAAGAAGGAAACATATTTAAGCATTAACTGAATTTATTGCAGTCATGTTTAACAAAATCATTGATATAAACACAAATTGCAGAGAAAGAGTCTTACCTTCTATCTTAGACGTGTTTTCTTCTTGACCATTAGCCGGGGGAAACCAAGAAAAGGACCAAGAGATTCAACAACCTTTTCAGTTAAACGTCAAAATCAGCCAGGTGGTGTCTCCCCCTAAAACATCTGTCCCTTTTCACACAGCACCACAGCAATAACATATAAGGTGATGCTTTACTTTCTCTGGTCATCATATGTCAACATAGGAATGTCCATTTGGCTGACTTACAAAGAAAGTGAACTGACATATAAAATGAGCATTTGATTAAAATGGAAAATAAAATAAAAAGAGATTAATCTTCAACAAGAGAAAAGAAACATTACAGAGGGTATAACATTTTTGATTTTAAATAACATCATTGGGTTCATAGTAGGGAAGTTTGCCAGAGCATCTTTGATAAAGGTCCCACTATAGGTCTCACAGTATGTTAAGATTTGATAACTAGAAAGGAAACCTCGACCCAAGCCTCATGTCCTTACAGATTCTAGACTCTGTGATTTTTCTGCAGTTAGCTGAATCTATCTTTCTTTATCTCCCTATACAGTCTAACCATCTTCAGAACCATGCTGGTGAAAACTTGGTGAAAACTGCAAACAAGATATTGGCTTCTTCTTACCACTCTTTATTGGAGCCTAGATTTGTGGAGTACACCCTTCATATTTTTTATGTCAATATATTTCTTCCTCTAGAATAACCACAAGCCTCTTGGCTGTCTTTCTAATTAATCCTTTCCTTGTCCTTGGGTTTTAATTTTTAAATCGTGCATTGAAAGGATTCTTTGAGAAAGTTTGGGATTTCATAATCAAACTCAGCTTAGAAAGTCTCAACAGCTTTAACTTTGAATAAAGTGTTGTGTTTCTTTTCTTTTTGCTCTTTCCCCACTATACACTACTGATCAAAAATGTAAGACCAGCTGAAAAACAAACAGGTTACTTTAGTTTTTTATGGTTGTTTGCAATAAATTGCTCACTCTTTTTTTTTGTCCCACTCCCATTTCTTATTTTTTCCATTTGGAAGCCCTACTTACTTAATAAGATCTTACAGTTCAAAATGCAAATTCTGTCTCCATTTTTGACCTAAATTTTTGATCAGGACTGTATTCTTTAACAAAATTCCAAAGAACAGCAGTGGCTGACAGTGTTTTTGTTTCACAAGAAATTCAAAAAGGTCCTCCAAACTCCAAAAATAGTCTAGCAACCACAACTGCAAGTTAAGAAAAGCTACAATCACAGAAAACAGAGGACAGCAAAGAGGAAACATACTGCTAAAACAGAACACTCTGCAAATACATACATCAAATCTGTTGCATACCTTGCCAGACTAACACAGAACTGATGGAAAAAGTCCAAAACACTATGGTGGCAATGAGTATCAACCCATATAGAGTGAGAGCCTTTAGTAAAGGCATAAACATAATGCTATTAAGATCAAGGGTCTTTAGAAGATTTAGCTGTCCTACAACACGTTCAGGTTTTTATAGAAGGGAGAAGGACCATGCGACGAAACAGTACCTTATTGCAGGAGCTCAGTCAGGAGCAGCTGCAGATCAGAGCCAAAACCCAGACAGAGAGCCTACCAGTTTCAGGGAGAGGCAGTGGTTGGCTGGGTTCAGTCAGCACACAAAGACAACTTCTTGTTGGGAACTTGGTTTGGGTTTCTACTTGTGGGTTTTTTTCTTGTTTGCCTGCTGCTTTCTATCTTCAAGCACTAGATGGCATGGATTGTTACCCACTGGTTGCCCAAGTTCCTCCATCAACTCCTCAGTGTCATCAGAAGCAGTTCCTGGATTCTCCAGCTGGCAGTCGGATCACTCCTTTTTCCTCTTCCAAGCCTGAGTAAACCTGTCCACCCTCCACCACAGTCTCCACGTCATCACCTCAACTCACTCAGTTGAAACCTCTCTCTCGAACCTGGACACCCAAAAACGAACCGAGACCACCATTCACATCCCTCTCCCTCCCTAAAGGAAGAGTTCAACCATAGTAAGATCAGTTTTTCAAACTTTTCTCAAAGATCCTATTCCCGCCAATCTCAAAGTCATCCTCTCCCTTTTCTGCTCAGCAGTGTGCAGACGACTCCGTGTGCCCTCCCTCCAAGGAACCATAACATTTACTGTACAATTTCAACTGTTAAAATAAACTTAATTTATCTGATTATGTCATAGTGGGCTTTAAAGATCTGACCCACATGTAGAGAACCACTCAGAGACCAAGGGTAAAAGTTAACTGGTTTATTGAGGGTTAGCAAAACACAGATGGAGAGAGATATTCTACTGGGTAATACTGTTGGACCTCAGCGGACTGGTGAACTGGAACCGAAAACTCTGAAGGGGAGATCACAATGATCAGTTTAGGGACTGTGGGAAAAAAGACAGGCTCTTTGTTATTCCTTGGATCCAGTTTTTGGGGTTAAATCCAGAGAAGAATTAACTCATTGGAGAGCGGACAGGCAGGCTAACGTTGGACCAAGAGGAGTAAAGGAGCAGACTGTCACTTGGTTTTCCAGAAGTCAACTTGAACGGATCATTTGGAGGTTTCCCTTTGCTCAGTTTGACTCAGTTAATCCTTCCAGGGGGGGTAGAAGGTCCAGGCTTTTCCAGTGATACAGGAAGGCTTCCTGCCGAAGAACAAAGACAAAGCAAGTTTAGACTCAGAGAGACAAGGCTAAGGTTAGACTCTGCTAATCTCAGTTTGGCTAGATTACCCAATACTTGCAAACACTCTGGCGTCAAGGTAGTGACAGCCCGCTGCTCAAATACTCCTCTGGTAAAGACCCAACGGGCCGCAGGTGTCCAAGTAGGCCCAACGAGAACAGGACACCATTTGGTGGTGGAGAGAAGAAAAATACAAAAACAACCCACACAAACTGGAATCCTAACTAATTACTTGTTCTCCTGTTGTCATGTGGGTTAAGAAACTGGAAACCAATGTGACACTTCTCATGTTTTATTATATGTTTTTTGTTGCAGGTTTTAATTTGAGATTAACTTTCCTCTTTTATCATTTTATTTTTTTACTTTCAAATTAATAATTGTCATTGATTTTACTTTAGTAACTATCATTAATATTACCTCCAACTAAATGGCTTAGAATCTCACTTTTCTTTTACAGGCAAAATTGCCTATAAAATTCCCTTGACACCCAGTTTATGTATTTGGTAGGGGTGTCCTAATCTGATGATAATGTCAGATACCAGCCTAATATTAGCCAATAAAATAAATTATTATATCGGCCTCCATCGAAAAATGTCCAATATTGTTAGAAACAATCTTAAAGTGTAATTGGTGGATAATAAATGGGTGAGTTGTTCTCATATCTGTTGGAATATTGTTTTATGGCTGTTATTTTAGTAATTATTAAGAATAAGATTAAGCCTTTTCTAATATTCCGTACAACTATATAAGTAAATGCATGTATGATTCGTGCTGATATCATATTGGGTTAATGTTGGTATTGGTCAATTCTTAAAGCTGCAATATCTGTATGGTATCAGAAATTAAAAAGTTTTTTCCCCTAGTTTTTGCTACAGGTCATGTCCGGAGATACTTATTTACAGTAATGTCAATGTTCTGGTCCCATATGATTTGAAAATTATGTCCCCCAGTGGTCCGGAGATCCTCTGTTATGCTGCACTAATTAGCAGCTTTCCTGAACAAGCAGTTGCAGGTTGCATTGCTTTTGTGAGTGAGCGTCATGTATGTATTTAATATGAAATTTGTAGGTTTGCTAAATGTTTCCACTTTGTCTGTTTTCTGTGATTTCAGCTTTTCTTAGCTGTTATTTTGCTACCTGCACCAATTTTCCTTTACATACATTTTGTGTGGTTTTGTGTTAGTCTTAGTTTAATTTTTGGTTTGTTTTTGCTAGTTTAACTCTTGAATTGCTAGTTTAATTCTTGAGTTTACATGACCTTTTGAATTTGCTATGCAAATCATGTATTTAGACTGCATTTGCAGCTCTTAGCCACCGTGTAAAACTGCTGTTTTTATGCTGAGATTAAATTATAAGCAGATGGGCTTTATTTATGAATTGGAACTTAGTTAAACTGGATTTTAATTAGATATGACAGAGTAAAGAGGGTTCTAAAATACTAAAATGCCCCACTCTTTTCAGAATTGTATCTAAAAAAAAAAAATCTTCATGTATCCTTTTTCTTAAGCCAAATGATTTAATATTAATTTATACTGTTAAATCCCTCTAAAAAAAAACTTACATTTTTCATTATGGTGGGGCAGAATTTGACAGAGACATATGACACTTTTGCATCGCACCATATTTCTATTTATTACTGAAGCAAAGTTAGAGCTATATTGCCACATGACTAAGGACAAAAAGCCAAGCTGCATAACAAGCTAAAATCAAATGCAAGTCATTACCTTTCAAAGGAAAGTAATTCTTTTTCTGTTTACATAACAGCATGATATTGGAAAAGTAATTCATCTTTCAAAAGCAGCAACCTTTTTTCAAAAGTTATCTTTTCTTAAATGATTTTTTGCTTTTTCTATTATTCAAGGTTTGGTGCAATTCAAATGGGTGGCTTTTGAGTAATAGTGGCTCTTATGAGGTATAAAAATATGGTAGACCTATAATTACACACCATCCGCTCAGCTCATAGCTTGACAGAGAAACGGCGTTGTGGTATTTTAGGTCAGTTCCTTTGTAGAAATAAGCCATGTTGACCTTTGTCTTTAGAGCAGCTGCCAGAGAGAAATGTTACCATTTACCTGTTCAGGAAACCAGAGCTTCTATCATCTCATCATTTCTCACCAATAGATATGTGAAATGAGAATTTATCTGTCACACCAACTCGTTTAGATAGGAATATTGTAACTCTGTTTAAAATAAATAAACTGACAGGCTTTGTTTCTCAAAACCTTCACGCAAAGTCAAAGTGACGAAAATCACACGGTGTAAAATATTTTTGAAGATTCAAGATTTCTTTATTTTTCACTCAGCCTGGAGTGGCACTACAGTAGGGCGAAATTTCTGTTTTGGTACAGCCCATCCAAGAAAAGACAAAACACACAGACAATATACAGACACGGGGGGAACCAATGTACAAGGCCTTGCTGCCTTAAAAGGGCGCTGCCCCTTTATCTAGTTGTTGCTTTATTGTATGTCTTGTATCGTGTCCATTGGTTGTGCTTTTCTTTATACATCTCTTTGCAGGTGATGAAGCAGACTGAAGATGTTTTATCATTATCTCCCTTTTATCTCCTCTTACTTTTATCTTTTCTCCTTTTTTTCTGTTTTTCCTTTTCTTTTCTGGTCTACCTACATTGCAGTGTCCATATAATGTGTAAAACTCCCTGCATAATTATAATAACACAATTTATATGCATAAATCAAGCGGAACTCTATGGCGATAGCCGTACTGCTCCACTTGTGAAAGTAAAATCTGTTGGGCTCTTTTTGGCATCAAGACAATTATTCTTATTGCTACATTGTGTCGTGGGAAAAAAGTATTCAACTATTCATCCTAGTTAAGTAAACGGAGATCAATGGATTTCACTCAGTCGGCACATTTATTCATATCTTTGCAAAGAGAGAACAGTCATCATACAGCCCTAATGGCACAGCATTCTGCCCTGTTCTGCTTGAGCAGCGTTTGTCCCCCCTTACTTACAACAATGCAAAAGTAGTCAAAGTCAAAACAAATTACAGACACTTTGGTTAAACAGTAACATGTTATGAATAAACCTTGAGAAAGAATCTGGTTTGTTATAGGAAGAAG
Source organism: Cyprinodon variegatus (assembly GCF_000732505.1). Lineage (NCBI taxonomy): Eukaryota > Metazoa > Chordata > Actinopteri > Cyprinodontiformes > Cyprinodontidae > Cyprinodon > Cyprinodon variegatus. Next base: position 213,843 of record NW_015150461.1, on the reverse strand, counting down.
CTATGTCTGGTCTACAAACACCATCCTGCAGAGAATGGTGTGGCCTTGAGAGAGAAACAGACTGAGTGAAAACTTTTATAGTGAGTAAATAAGATAATTAATGTATAATAGAAGAGAAATCAAAATTTTCCGACATTTGCTAGACAGGACACTGTTTAAAAAAAAAAAAAAAGGCAGCTGCCCCTTTATAGTAGGCAAACACACTAGAAAGGGATTATAATAGGTTAGGGAGGAAAAAACATTATTGTTTCATACTTTAGCAGGATACAGTTTCAGATTGCAAAAAGATTTCTATTATTAAAATTATAACATAATTATAATTTCTTATTGAAATATCTTCATCTATTTCATTTCTCTACTTAAAACACAGAGGCTGCCATTTTCTTAGCTGTTTTTTGGCTCTGTGCGGCACTGCCTGCTGGAGAGGAGTCAGGAGGAGCCCGACACTCCTGCCTGGTCTCCATGCACCGTTTGAATTACATAATGTGGCTGAAACCCAATTGTCTCCAATCATCTCAGACCCCCATGTTATCCATCATTTTTATTAGTGCAGCAGTGGGAAGAGACTTTGTTATGTTTCTTAAGAATCTATTTTAACATGACAAAGAAAGCCACTTAAATGTGCTGCAGCTCTGCGAGGTTACTTGAATCACAGAGCTTTTGAACCTCCATGCTTGGTGCTTATAAATCAGACACGTAAATTGAACACAAAAGATAATGTTGATTTAATAATAATAATAGTAATAAAAGTTTTTCAAGAACAAATCTCTGAGCAAAAAAAAAAAAACAGAAATTGTGATGAGGAAATGTGTAAAACAGTTCTGGCACAGAGGCTGTGGCAGAGCACAGGGATTTATGAAATTGAATTTCAATGCCACATTGAGCAGTTCATTGAGAGTGTGCCAAAAGTGAGAATCATATGAAGGATTGAGACGGATTGCTGCCCAAATGAGCTGACAACAAGATGCCAGAGGCATTGAATCAGTATTCAATTAGCATTTAGGAGTGCTGTGGGGAGAGTTTTTTTCTGTTCTGTTTTGTAGATAAAATATGGGCGTATTTCACAAATTTTCATCAGGGTCACTTTGAGGGTAACACTCATTCCATTTATCTTCTCCGTTTTGAACCCCTGCTGAAATGCTGGCTTCAGATTGAGACAGGAGGGGAAACAAAGTCTAAGCCCTCTTTACAATGCGGTCAGTTAACCTTTTGTTCCTTTTAGGGTCTCGTCTAGATCCCCTGATACTAAATGCATTTTGGGTTTATTTAAACTGGTGATACTGACTTTATTTCTGTGTTCATTTTATTTTATTTTTGCAAAAAGTCTGATTCATGCTTTTTGCAAATCTGGATATATATTCTCCAAGGATTTACTACACTATCCCTTTTCCCAATTAAATAGCAGCCCCAAGCTGCAACTGCAGGATCTGTGCTTTTCTGAGTCTGACTGGTCTGAGCTATTAAATTCTGGAAATAAACTTGCAAACTCCTTTTTTTTTTTTTTTTACATCTTTAATATTTTAAGCTCAATGTTTGTTTTTTTGTTGTAATTATTACTCTTTTGCAGTCTAACAAAGTTCTGCAGTGGTCATTATTAGCTATTCCCTTTGCAATGTTTTATGTTTTGAAGAAAACCTCTGACATACCCTGCTGGTAGACTCACTGACTTTGTACAGAAGAAACCAACTTCATTAGTGCGGCTAAGAATTGTTGACATAATTAACTGTAATTATCTGCCTGAATATGTTTACTCAAATTTTTTGAGCGAGGAAAGTCATTGGCTGTAATCTGAAACAGTACATGCAGAATGATCAAGTAAGCTAAGCCCAGTTCATGTGCTACAGCTTAACAAAGATGACAAACTGTGTTTGAATATTCAGCTAAATCAGTTGGGTTCTGACTATGTTTTTAAATGTTTAATTTCCAGAGGGTTTGAAGTTTGCAAATACCTTTAGTTAGGCATCAATATCCTGAGGTTTGTAAAATATGTAAATTTTGCTGTGAAATGCAGCAGTTTAAATGCCATGAAGAGAGGGACAGAGGGGATATTTTATATTTTTAAAGCTGCTTATTCCATCTTTTTTCTTTTTAAGAATTTAAGATTTTATTAATTTTACAAATTTACAAAGTCATAGAAAAATAAAATACATTTTATCAGTTTTAAATCTCTACATAAATTGAACATCTCAGCAAAACCTTTTGCATTTTTATGTGGTTTCAGCATCACCAAACATCATGAAGGACAGGGTCGACTTTGGGTTGGGCACCATAAGCCAAGCCCCTTTTTTATTATTGACATAGCTTCTGCTGGACCCTAATGGGAAATAAAAATAGACTTTTGAAGTCTTAATACTTTTTCAAGGCATTAGAGAAGGGTGGATCTAATTGGACCCACTTCATTTTCATACATTTTAGGGCTGCTGTAAAAACAATACATAGAATATGATTTCACACAGTATTTGATATATAATACAGAGTAATTTAACTATAACATTCTTTTGTTTGTACCCCATGCAAAAGGTTTAGTAGTTTAGGGCATGAGTAGAAAATATGTGGTTGATTTGCGACTGCTGAGCCACAATTTCTCAAAACGTGGTTCATTAAGGTCAATCTTAGTAACTATATCTGGGCTCCTGAAAAATTGGCTATTGACTCTCCATTTATACTCCCGCCATATGTTTGCATTTTTTGCCTGTGGGCTTCTTTTCCATCTGCTTATGTAACGTTAAGATGCATGTTTGACTTATTAGTACTGCATCTGTGTGTAAATGTGCAAAATTGTTGCAGAAAGCCAAAATAATTTAAATTCTTGTTGTTTTATTTTCATGTAGATGATGCTTAACTTTAGTGACTCAGATTTAAACAATGCAAAAACAGACATTGTTTATAAAAACTTTCAGTTAAAATTAATTTAACTAAGAGGTTGATAAAAAAAATAGCTTTATAGAAAATAACAGAGATTAGGAGATAATTGCAAGATGTTAGTATTTATACAAAGAGCTAGTATGCTAGAGCATCCGCTTTTTTCAAAAGTAACACATTTTAGATGCTTTAGATTAAACTGAGATTTAACAAAGCTGAAATGAATTTTAAATTCTGTCTTTTTGTGTTACTCATCTCTCAGTCTAAAAGCTTAACTTACAGCTGTAAAATATTTACATCATTTATTTATTAAATACATCAGTTTTTAAATTTAAGCCTGGTCTTTTTCTTAACTCTGAGACCAAAAGTTATTTTCTTTCACTTTTCATTTGGCCGTTATAAAGGCTAGTATTTGTGGGAACCCATTTTTTTAGTGCGATGGCGCATTAATCACTGGAGCTCTGATATGCCTTTGTTCTGATTATGGAAAGGGCTCACCCAGAGCTGATAAATGCTTATAAGCTACTGTTTGTGTCCCTTCTGGGCTCCAGGGTGACCAAGGAGCCAAATAACAAAAGGAAATCAACACAGAACAGGCCAACTAAATCCCTCTACAGAAACAAAAGCAGCAAAGAGCACACATTCAGCCCCTACCTGCATGTGCTTTTTTTCCCACAATCAATTTCATTTTTCGCTTTTTAATTATGGCAGGATGATGATGTATGCTCGACTAATAAGACATGAATGGGAAATGAAAGGTCGGTGAGACCTAGATAAATGACTCCCATTATTTCGCCAATCGGATAGAAGCCCCTCTATATGTTCTAATTTGAATGATAATAAAATTCTGAATTGCTTTGTCCTAGCAGGCCAATTTCTCCACGATAAGCACAGCGGCAAGGTAACCTTGTCCTATAATCTGGACTCCCACTGTCTTCTCGGACTTGTAGCTGCATTAGGTTAGAAAACAAAAATTATGCAGAGATAGTATTTAATGAAGCAAATATTACTGCTGGTCCCCAGAGGACACAAACAAGCTCGTTCTGAACTCCTCATTTTACATTTAAAGTGCCATTTTCCTCTGAAAGGAAATTGTTGTAAATCAGTGTTGATACAGAAGATACGGTTCGGGTTTATTACTAAATAATGCCTTGTGACTCTGAGTCAATGGACGTTATGTAAGATGACAAACTGAACAAAGCACAAAACATCCATACATGATGCTTAGAAGTCCTAAATGAAATGTGTATTTTTAGTTTGCCCACTGGCACAGAAGGATAGGGTGGCTCTGGAAGTATAAATAATAAATTGCATTGTCCTTGTCTAGGAATACGTTTGAAAAGCAATGAAATACGATAAAGTGTCTCATCCCGGTTGTCTGATATTTGTGGCAGTCACTTGTGAGATGACATGCACTGCTGTATAGGTTACTGATGGCACAGCACACAAAGTCTCAGTGGGTCTATAGAGCAAGAAAAGAAGAGGCTAAACAAGTCGATCTGGGTCTGTAAGTGTGAAGCGAGGCTGTTGGAACTGCAGATGTCGGCAATAAGACGCTGAGTACCAAGTGAAACAAGCTGCATAATACAGTAAAGCGAAATATGATCCTGGGATCCTTTATCTTTTAGAATAAAACATGAGAGATCTCAGTTTTAAATCTTTTTTATTCATCCCTCTCATTTTATATTCAGTTAATATTTTCCTTTTCTAAAATTGCTTTATCAATTTACTAAAGTTGTCTTGAGCCTTTGTGGACGACATCACCAGATGTAAGCTAACCTCAACGGGGATGTAAAAATACAACTTTCATTGAACACAAACGTTTTGATCAAATGCTAGTAATGCAAATAAAAACATTAAGAGTAAATCTCAATATGGAATGTTACGAGCAGTAGGATCATCAAAAGAACTAAGGAAAATGGGTTGTATTTACAAAAGCGGTTGGTTCCCTGCTACATTGGACCAGTTCTGTAAAGCTGAGGAAAGACATGTAGATTTTACAAATGGCCTCTTTTCCGTTGATTTTCAAAGCCTGGGTAGCGTTTAAATTAACATTTACCCGGTATATCACTTTCCTGAATCTTTGGTTCTATCACTGAGGTAATTCTAAAAAGACATCCCCGGAGTTTTGCTCTGCAAGATATCCTACAGTGCATTTTGCCACCAGCAGTTTAAACAGCACAAGTAGGTGAGTTTACAAATGTATTTTTTATACCTTTAAGTTTTTTTTTATCAAATCGAGTTTTAAGATATTTAAAACAATTTTGTCTCCCCAAGTGGACAAATGCTGCATTGTTTAACCTAAAGGTCGCATGAGGACCAGCACATAGCATGGTAAAATCCTGTTCTTTCAGTTGCCTACAGTTGAATTGAACAATGTTCTGTTTCCAATGGCTGTGTGAAAGATGAATAGTAATTAAGTAATGGATCTAATGAATGACAAAAAAAGGGAGTTATTCCTGTCCACTGTCACTACAAGCATGCTTTGTGTGAGGGATTGCCTTCGGGTCAATGAGTCGACGCAAACAGGTAGTTTTCCTTAGATGGAAAACTTTGAATCCATTTTGACTGTATGATCTGGTTGATTTGTCTCTGAAAAGTGCCTTGAGTTGACATTTGTTGTGAATTGGCACTGAACTGATTTGAATCAACTGTGGCAAAACAATGTAATATGATGATGTTAAAAATAAGAAATATTCAACTTTGGTTTTGTACTGTGTTCCTGCACCAAGTGCAACTAATGTACAGTAAGTTGGATAATCCCAAAAGTTATGAAAATATTTTATGAATGTTAAAACCTTACTTAATGTTGGTTTATGTAAGAAAAAATACCTCAGAACATCAATTGTCCAATCAGTTTATCACTAATTATCATTGATGGAAACATGTTTGTATAGAGTTTGCACATCAGCAGAGCTCAGTGCGGCGCACGGTGCTGACTGAGGTCATAAAGCCAGCTGTGGCAGAGTTCTACTGTCAAGCCATCCTGGCCCCTAGGCTACTTAAGCAAAGCTAGCTGTACAATTTGGAACATGTAGTTTGCAGCTTTGGCTCAGCCAGAAACTAGGAGATTTCCCAACTATAAAGCATGTAGTAAAAACTGGAAATACTGAAATATAAAGTCTACATTTTTTTAACAGAAAAGTTTTGACATTCTGAGTATGATTAAAAACTTACCTCAGTTCAGTGAGACAAAATGGAGTAATATTGTTTAAGTAGAATTCTTACTTCTGTGTGAAAAATAACACAGTACATTCTCCTTAAACTGGCTTTTTCATGTAAACATAACTAATGCAATGTGAGCTCTTAAACTTCTTTTTATTATAGTTTTTCATAGTTTTATGCTGACATCTCTGCAGGAGGAAATATTAGAGACAGTTTCCCTGCTCCTGCAGGTCCTCTACGAGTCCTGCCATATTAGACTAGGCTGTCTACATTTCCTATTTAAAATAAATATAGTGAAACAGTCAATGAATCACTTCCCTTTGCCTGTGGACTACATCTAAAGAATAAAACTTTTAATACAAACATTTTTCTGTTTGTGCTGTAGATATCTATGAAATTTAACTGTTTTATACGTATATAATACAATAATATGTATTAATCTGTGTCTAGTAATTATTCAGCTAGTTTCAAAAGTACAGCTCTGACCACATACAAAAAATTAAATATGAAATAATTACACAGAGAGAATATTTATTCTATTCAGCACTGGAACTATAGAGTAAACAGTTTTAATGTTACAGAGGAAGTTTTTCTGAGTCTGGTTTGAATAAATGTTCAGGGGCATTTTTTTCAGAGAAAAGGAAACAGCAGGCTAACAAATTCCCCTGGATTTCTTTTGCATCATTCTGTTCTGTTTTAAAAAGGCCAACACTTCTAGTTTGCAAAAGAAATCTGTCAGTTAATGAATGAGACTAAGTAGGAGAGCATGGGAGAAGCCCAAACAGGACCTACGTCATAGTCAAACATCCATTCATTATCCACACCTGCTTATCCTCATAGGATCGCAGTTGGGTGAGAGGCGGCGTACAACCTTAAACAAGTCACCAGTCTATTTTAAAGCATTGCATGGACTGGCAGGAAGAAAACAGATGTGCACATTATAACTTGTATTATTTGTCCATTAAGGTAGAAGTGATAACTTATTTCAGCTGCAGCATTAAATATAAGAACAATATTGATGTTCTATTAGGACTAATGCAATAATTTGACATTTCTAGATACTTCAAGTTGTAACAGACAGTAAGTAAAAACTTTCTCAAAATGAAAAGAAAATGTAACTGCATTGTGCCTCTTGACATTGATTGGTCGGGGGAAACGCTACCAGCTGGTCATCCAAATGTGGCTCTGACAGTAAAGCACTGATAAACTTCTTCTTATTTCTTTATAAGTTCTCATAAATGTGAGATTAACGGCTAAGCTGCACATTAATTAGTATGGAAATAATGGGTCAGACCATGGATATTTCATTTCATAGGACTAAATGGAGAAAAGGATTATTTTTGGAAAATATACCAATTATATGCTTTTTGTGGATTCATTTATTCTGATTAGGTCCAGCATTGTTCCACTTTATGGAATTAATTGATTTATTTTATGTGTGCAAGTAAACAGACAAATGAATTTATCAATAATTGGCAAATGGTTCTTAGTTCAACCATGTGAAGAATGAGGTTTGTGTGTGAAAATAGCCCACCGATCTTTGTTCTGCAAATGATAAGCCTCATCATGCCTGAAAGAAGCTAAATTGGCTAACTGACCCTTGCATTCGCTAAAAATGTTAAGAAAGGGGAATTTGATTGCAAGCTGTTATATCTGACCCCTTTATTGACCGCCAAAAACACTATCGGACAAATGTGATTAGTGCATTTCTTTTTTAATACACTAAACCTTTGCTATTGTTATTACTGAATATTTCCATTCTTGAATAATTGTGCGGATTACAGGGTTAATGTGGATTAACTCAAAGTCAAAACACTAAAAATGAAATAAAAAAATGAAATAAATAAAAAAAACTCCAATAAATCTCACAGTTTGACACCAATTGTAAACTGTACCAAGAGGAACATACATTAAAAAAACATTATTTAATGGTACTGTAACTGGGTTAAAAAAAAGAATACTCCTGAACACAAAGAAAACAATAACATTTCATTTATAATCTAACCATTTTTATGTCAGATTAAGACTACTGAATTGTCTCATGAGATCTCAACTGTTGCAATGTCTCCAGAACATGGCAGATAAAAACTGTCACAATGCTCTAAAGAACTCACCAAATAAGATTTTTTTCTAACTCTATTCAAGCTATTCACAATTAATGCATCCCCTTAAATTACCGATTAAAGAACGATATAGGGTTTTTTAGCCTCTGTCTGCTACAAATGTTTGATTTCAGCATGTTTGGTTTTGAATACGTAACATTTATTCCCTTGAATTCTTACATTTTCTTCCACTACTTTCTGTCTTTTAGTTTTTCTGATTTAGTTTTTTTGTTACTGTAAAAACTGATTATCGTAGCATCATCTTTATGGCACAATGACTTCTTGGGAAAAAAGGCTTCGTCTTAGTTGTACTAAGTAAATAATCACTTAGTAGTATGATCCTATGCTTTGGATTAAAATTTCTCCTCACAATCTTAAAGCTACAGTGTGTAATAAATACAGGGATATACAGTCAGAAATGTAATATATTATACATAACTATGTTATTTTATCATCATCTACGAGCTCAGCCTCTTAACTTTCATATTTGCGTTGCCTTAGAATTCGTTATTTATAATTACATAGGAGCGGGTCTCGCAGCCATGGAGGCAGACATCTTTGTGCTACGGCAGCGCAGAGCCAACAAACTAGTGATTGCGAGATCGCCAAAATGTCTCAATGATGTAGAAAAATTAACGGGTATATTTATTATCTTAAGTCTACATGAAATCTATACCCTACACAGACTAATGAAATACTATCTGTAAAATTATCTATGTAAACAAACCTCATCACTTGAGAAGGTAGGTGATGCGGACGTCGTGGAAGACATTTTGTCCCGTAACGCTCGCAGTACTGTTGGGGGGGGGAAGCGGTTGGGGGGCGATGTTCATGTTGCTGCAGTCTGCAGTCTGACCGCTAGATGTCGCTAAAAGTTACACACTGTAGCTTTAAATATTACTGAAAGATTTCCACATCTTTACCATCAGCTTCAGCCTAACTCTATAGCCCTTTAAAGCCCGATCCATGAATAAAACAAAACAGAAAATTACTTTTTTTTTGTTTGAATTCCTTATTTGCCCTTTAACAAAATATGTAAAAAGAAAAAACAGAAATACATTTTGATATTTATAATTTATTACTATGCGATGAGTCAAGATTATTTTTTGTGTAGTCTTCTACTGGCTGTTATCAGGTATATCTGATTGTGTACAATAGGATTTTGAGCAAAGTTTTTACCATTAAATTATGCAAAAGGTGTCAGATGCAAAAAATTTCAGAAACCGTATGCATCAAATATGATACATTTGGCATTATAGGGATAGGAAGAGACAATCATTATATTTATGATCTTATATCAGCACCATAAGAGAATGCTGCAAAGCAGATTTGGAGAGTGCAGTGATTGCCATCTTACACAAATTTTTAGGGCTGGGTAAAAAAAAATCGATTTTGAATCGATTCCTTTACATTTTTGCAAAATCGATGTCTAGGGAATGAGATCGATTAGTTTTTATAGTGACACGTGTGACGTTCACATTCAAATAAGCAGGAAAGATGCTCTCAAGATGACTTCAAGCCAGATCGCTGTAAATATAGCTAAGACTGAAGACATTAACAAATGGAGGCTGACCAGCAAGCACCCTGTAGTTGTTACAGACAACGCTGCACATATGGTTTGTGCAGTGGAGATAATGCAGCTCATGCATGTCTGCTGAGTCACATCTGCTTGCTCGAGTGAGGCTTCCCTTTTTTACTTTTCACAAACAAGTTTGCACTTTTGAGACAGTTTTGTTCACATCTCAAGTTTAAACTATCCAATTTACAAGTTTGCCCTTTGTGTTTAATATGATAGGAAAAAATAAAATTCATTAAAATTAATTATTGTAAAAACAGATCGAATTGAAATAAATCGATTTAGAACTATATGAATCAGGACTTTGGCGAAAATACCCAGCCCTACTAATTTTTATATCCTAAATAAAAATGCAAGCTTTTTTATTAAAGCTACAGTGTGTAACTTTTAGCGACATCTAACGTCCAGACTGCAGACTGCAGCAACATGAACATCTCCCCCCCACCGCTTCTGCCCCCCAACAGTACGGCGAGCCGTTACGGGACAAAATGTCTTCCACGACGTCCGCATCACCTACCTTCTCAAGTGATGAGGTTTGTTTACATAGATAATTTTACAGATAGTATTTCATTAGTCTGTGTAGGGTATAGATTTCATGTAGACATAAGATAATAAATATACCCGTTATTTTTTCTACATCGTTGTGACGTTTTGGCGATCTCGCAATTGCTAGTTTGTTGGCTCTGCGCTGCCGTAGCGCAAAGATGTCTGCCTCCATGGCTGCGAGACCCGCTCCTATGTAATTATAAATAACGAATTCTAAGGCAATGCAAATATTAAGGTTAAGAGGCTGAGCTCGTAGATGACGATAAATAACATAGTTATGTATAATATATTACATTTCTGACTGTATATCCCTGTAATTATTACACACTGTAGCTTTAAACTGAAGCCTGGATTACTCATAATTTCATTCAGCCAACCAGTAATCTGGAAGCATGGGAACTTCTCAAAGCTGATTTCTTAGTTTTTATTGTATTATGAGCCTGAGCCTAAAGTAGATTGTTCAGATGCACCACTTGAATGGTTTTGGTGACAATTGATGAGCAACCCCAATGAAAAAAGCACTACAAACACCTACCTGGTCAACGTCAGCCTGATTGGTATGATGAAGTTGTAGCCTTGGTATAAGGCCAGAGTGGACAATCCTGTTTAAGATTCCTCAGGCTTTTCTCGGGCCACATGTCATATGAAAGGAGCAAAAGCTCCTAAGTTCCTATGAAAGTTTTATGTATGCTAAAAAGCGTCAGAGGGACTCTAATTGGGAGTGCACTGTGTTCTTTAGTTTTTAATGCCAGATGACATCTTCAAGACCTTCTAAGAACCAGAAACACAATTATGCAGTGCTGATCCAGGAGGGGGCTTTAAAGCAATAGAACTGACAGACATTTAACCGTGACAGTAAATCTGGAGCAAACAGGGTGTTTCTACTAGACATGAATGGCTTTAATCAGGTTTTACTACAGTATTTCATTTTGGATTAGGGTTATAACTCTAAGCTGGGTATTCCCAAACTGAATTTACCCTTAAATTCAGTTTGGAAAGTATTGTTTCTCCTTCTGCAAATACAAATGATTTTAATAAAAACTGAAAAACAAAATGAAATCTTGGTTTAATTATTTCTGCAGAATCAATGAGGTCATGTTTGCGAGCCCTCCCACAGAGATTTTGATATTCTTGCTTTATTTAAATAGAACTAATTTGTTGAGGAATAGAAGTTCGTCATTCTGTCTTTTTTTTATATAAGAAAAAAATAATATAAGATAAGCCCGAGCAGTTCTCTTTTAGCATTCATGGAGCAGACTGTCATTACAGGGCAAAGAAAAAAGGAAAAGGTGCTGTCAGAGACATCAAGGGGTTTTTGTTTTTTTGGGAAAATATCAAAGCTCAGTTGCTCTAAAGACATGATACGATGGTATACTGGTTTTTATCTCAGAATGCTGCCCTGATGTTTTGTGAAGCCTGCCTACCACTAACACAGCCTTCAAACTATTATCTCTCTCCTTCCTCCCCTCCTTCTCCTCCTCTCCCACGAACATAAAAACATCCTCTGCAAGTCCCTGCCTCAGCAAAAAAAAATGCAAGAAATAATGATGATGGTACACAAGGAGTAGAAAGTTGTTAATAAAAGGAAACAAAAAAAACACGCTTTGTAGTTGACTGCATGCAGTGTGGTTAAAATGGCTGATTAGAAGAAAAAAACGTCTCAACATATAAACATGTTCATGAGACGATATTACCAACTCAGCTAAAGTGAAGTGGAAGAGGGGATGTTTTAATGAAGGTAAATTTAATCTGCGTAAAGTAGCGATTATGTAAATTCCTTTACACAACAATGGGATCATCAATGAGAGCAGGATGTTCATTAGGCTCAGCAAGACTTAATATATGAATGTTTTGAAAAATGCACAGAGCAGATTGATAAGCTCACTCATGCGTTATTTCTCTTTTAATCACTTGAGTCTGCACTCAAATGCATCAGACAGGATGTTATATGGCATTTTGTCCAAAAAATCATATTTCCATAAAAACAGTAAAAAAAATTGCACTATAAATCATATGGAACTTTACTCAAACTGCTTTTCGGGATAATAATAATGTATTAAAATGGCGAAGGAAACCAACAATCTGTGCTGAGTGCTGCAACAAAGAATAATATGTAATAAGACAAAGAAAGTAGAGAATTGCTTCCTCTAAGAACCTCTGGTACTTTTTCAAATAAACTTTTTGTCGGGGTTTGCGCTGCTAAATTACATCAAATTGGAGGTTTTAGACAAAAATGACTTTGTATAAAATAAAAAAACAGCGCTTTTTGCATTTTCTCTTTTTCAACATATATACTGTATAAATCAATAACAGCTTTTCATACAGTTACAATGGCTGTCTGCCCAGGGGAAGAGAGCCAGCTGTGTTCAATTTAATTATTTTGACTAATCAACTTGGAATAAATGTATCAAAAATGAACAAAAATTAATAATTTCAGAAATATGTATATACAACATGTGAAGAAAATAGAATATAGACATAGCCTTCTATGGTCTCCTTCCTGTGTTTCAGTGGTGGAGCCAGAATGTTTCCATAAGGGCGGTCAGGCAGGGACCAATGTGAAATGAAGAGTGGCTGAAAACTAATAGGTAACAAAATCACCTCAGGATCCATCTAAACTAAAAGAATGGTCAAAACATTCATATTTTCCCCCAAAAAATAACTGAAGACAGACTAGATTTTCATGAATTCCTTGCTAATAAATATACATCTATGTTGTCTAAATCGGTTATTGTTGTGCATAATATACACACTGAAAAGGTTGAGCGGTTTTTCCTGATCATTAATTTCATAGAAGACTCCTCGATGACTGCAGAGCCATATAACTTTATCTTCTACTCCATAAAACACAAAAACTTGTCCTGAAAAAGACCATTAAATTCTGTATTTTTTATCTTTAACGTTAGTATATTGATGTGAATAATTAATCAATTCCTATACTTTTGTTGTAAGTTCATGGTTAATATGTTAACAAGTGAAAAACTCCAATTAGTGAGGACGGGGGTCTTCAACAGGGGGTCCGCAACCCCTTAGGGGGTCCACTGAGGTACTGCATGGGGTTCGCAAAAGTTTGGGTTGATTAGACTTTTTTTTTTTTTATATTCCCCCCTGTAATTTTTTCCACTAATTGAAATGTCTTTAAATGCACATTAACATGAATCAGTGTATTCCCATTATTAGTTCGTATGAAATCGTACGAAAAGTTATGCACCGTAATTTCGTACGTTTTAGAAGTTGTTTTCGTCGTATTTCGTTGTATTTTTACGTCTTGCCTCGAGACAAGATATCATTGCGTATGCGCATCTTACGCACCATTAAATAACATAGAATTTAACATACAATTAACCCTGACCCTAACCCTAACCCTAAGATACAAAACAGCAAGCAACGTAGTTAGAGACCTGAAGAAGTGATTATTGCACTTTTTTTCCCAGTTTTACGTCCGTCCGCGGATCTGCTTTTTTCGTCTGTCTGGTTGTGCATGGGCACTGATCTGTAATTTAGAGGAAAAACGTCCAAAACATACGAAATACTGCGCATAACTTTTCGTACGATTTCATACGAACTGATAATGAGAATATGTTGCATGAATTCATCACACTGTAGTAAACAGATAAATGGAGGCAGAAGATGTCTTTCAATCATCAATGCACACATTCAGCGACACACAGGAGCTCTTTCAAGCTGGGTACCGTTTCATTCACAACACCTGTCCCATCAATGAGGGATCAGAATCAGAAATACTTTAATAATCCCAGGGTGAAATTACTTTCGTTACATGACTCCATCTGTAATAGTGACTATAGGACCAGTTCATACAATATATATATAATTAGGGGGTCCCTGCTCCATCTCACCATCAGTTTGGGGATCCTTGGCCTGGAAAACGTTGACGACCCCTTAGTTAGGTCATTCCACCTGCTGCCCACCTCTGGTTTAAAGGGGAAATGTCCAATCTGGTAAAGTATGTCCTTATGGCAACATCAAATCCCTTGTTAAGGGTGGCCAAAGAAGTGGCAAATGATTAGCCTGACCCCCCTTCTAGCTCAGTTTGTTTTATGTACTTCCTTTTGTGTGTGTGTCCATTTTTGCCAATATGGCTCTGGGAATAGATGCCCCAGAGCTACATGATAGCCCAACAGCTTTGCTTTTACAAGCAGCCCATTATGACTGCTGTCATAAGGTTCCGCTTGATACTTCCTCAATCCATTGTATATAACTGTATATTTTTACAAGGACAGTTGGTGGTTCTGGTTTTAGATCTATTTGCAATAGCCCAGACGTGAGGAATACAGACAAAAATCTGAACACAGGACAAACAATCATGCATTGTCAGACTCTCATGTCTAAGGGCAAATATGAGAAACTAATTAACCTGTGGTCATGTACTTTTTTGTTGTTGTTTTTTGTGGTGCTAAACGTCATGGATAAAGGTACCAGTTTAAGATTGTTTCAGATTATCAAGTGTATTTAAAATGTTGATGACACAATATTGATTCCTTGTAATTTTGCATTAAAATCAAGCAGCAGGACATACCATGTGGCTCTGAGTTATTGTCAAACATGTTTATTTTTAACACAAATATCCTACATTTATTAGCACCATGGAGGGAGAACTCTGGCTGGCTCAACATCCTATATTGGAGATGGTTGGAAACAGTGACGGTTGTTCCAGTACATCTCGTCTGGAATTGGTTTGAGTGCAGTGGCGGCCGGCCCATAGGGGGCGCTAGGGCACCGCCCTCCCTGATAAGAAGAGAGAAACGTAAAATATATTTTTAGAAATTAACTCATAAATGTCAGTTTTACTCTCTAGAGTGTGTATCTATAAGCAAAACAAATTATATAAACTACATTTCTCTATCTACTGTCATTAATTTGTGGGGTCCACAGACAGACTCCTACCGTCTCTGTTCTGGGGGCGCTGATCAGACAGCCCCACATTTGCAGAGAATCTGTCAATCATGTACTATTGCTAGGTGAATTTAATGGCCAATCAGCGTCTCGGAACTTTATGGTCTTGGGGCGCTGAAAATACTGCGCTTTAACAGGCTTCTGAACCCAAGCGCAGGTGCAGACAATTAGAGGGAAGATGGCGAATGTAACGAACGAGATGCAGCTTCCACCAAATTGGGTGAGATCCTTATTTATCTACCCGTTTGCCAGAAGAACATCCCTGTTGTAGGGTAGGAAAATTTCATGTCATGGTTATTGTGACTGTGACGAATCCACCTCGTCGCTTAAAACAACCTCTCTAACTTTGCGCGCCACACACACATTCCTGTTATACTGTGTTTGTGAGGACCAATACACTCGCGTTGAGACCAGTAGCTCCATTAACTTAAAACACACAAGCTGTTCCTGGTTACCTGCTGGCGTATTGAGGGTGCAAACTTAATATTTCAGTGGGGTTAGCCGTGTGGGTGTGTGGGGGGTGTGTGTGTGTACGTCACAGTGACCCAAATCATCACTGTTACTGTTATTATATAGTAAATTAAATCATTACTGTTAAATTGTAAGTATTGTCCAATTGTTTATTTGGATTCTTATTCCGGATTAGTTGGAGACATACACTAGGCTATATCAGCCCCACCAAAAATATTTTTCACCAGCCGCCACTGTTTGAGTGCTTGATCCTTCAGCCAATTCAAACCCAGGAGAGGGTAGTGATGCTGAGGAACAACAACCATCACACCTTACAGGTCAGAATCATCCAGGGCAGACCTGCAGCTTACAGAATCAGAGGATTATATGACTGCAGCAGCACTGGTAGAAAACACATGGCAGGAAAACACAGCTTTAAACACCTCTGGTACTGATGTTATAACCAGTAAATAGTTTATAAACATGAATTATCATATAATACGTTTAATGAACATGAATTTGAAATAAATCCTCCACCGTTGTTACAAGAATTATCTACTATATTCTTAAGGGTATAATAGCTAGCAACCCCGCCCATCTTTCAGTGCCAGGGTTGTCAGAGTGAATGAAAAGGAATTTATTTCAGACACAATTTCAGACAAACAATTTGACAAACAACAATAAATCAACCAAATACACACAAAAAACACCAATTTCCAAACTAACTAAATTCACTTAAATTAAATTCACATAAATAGAAACAAAACCTTCCACCAAATAAAACTTATTATTCATACCCCTTCTTCCTCTAATTGTACTTGAATTAACTTAAAGTAGAGTAACCTTTTCTCCAATATTCACACACACAAAAATAAATATACACAATTAGATACATGTATATACCGTATACATACACACACACATATATATATATATATATATATATATATATATATATATATACAGTATATATACACATACATACATGTAAACAAACATACCTACACACATCAGGCCAAAGTCCACATTTACATCATTGTACATCGACACTGAAAGTACTGTGACCCCCTCGAAACCCCCAATCATCAGTGCCACATCCCAACAGCAAAGTCCCTTCACTCACTCCCACACCCCCCTCCCCCCTC
>NW_015150461.1:190959-197018 GCF_000732505.1 Cyprinodon variegatus | reverse complement strand
CCACCCCCACCCACCACCCTGCCGCCAACGGTCCCACAGAGAGATTCACCTCTCCTCTTCAGATCTGCCCGTTTTCAGCCCCCCAAAAAATGTAAGCCCTCCCACCTCAATAAAAATAACACAGCTTAAATTCCTCTGTACCTTCTGTTAAAACCAAAAACAAATAAGACACCTAATACATTATTACCATGAAGTTTGCCTCTGACTGAGATACTACAGAGGCAAATATCAATTAGTTCTCGTTCATCATCTGAGACAGCAGCCATCTACGATTGAAGCCTCCCTTTTTTTTGGAATATTTTTTACATTTCTCTTACCTTAACAACATCTCAGTTCAGATGTGGATCTGGAAATGGAAGCTATGGGATTGAGATAAGCAGTGACATAGCTCAAACCCAGGCTCATTTTCTCTCTTTCACCATGGGGGGACGCCGTGGGTACGGCTGTTGGCAGCAGCTCATTTTAGTTTTTTACTGAAAAACCAATGGAGTCTTTCAATTAGGGAATAAAATAATGTTTAATCTTCCAAACAGAGAAAAGACACAGTGGAGTATTCCAACTTCTCCTGATCTCATCTTACCTGCTTCACCCACTTTGAAAGCAGCTCAGGATTCTTTGGAAACTACAAAAAATGATGCCATCCTTATGGTGGTATAAACATTTTTAAAAAAAGCTGTGACACAACATGGATGTGTAGTTGTATCTTAATCCATTAAAACTTTAGCAGCTGTCCATTTAAAAAAAAAAAGCACTGTTCCTACTCTCAGTAGTTCTGCATATGTCACTATAGCGCCAGAATCCCCTGAATGGTAGATTTTTTTTGATAAAAAACTATTTTATGCAGGTGCCCTTGAAATTAGTACATTGATATTAATGTTTTTGTTTACAAAAAATACTAGAAAATGTCAGTATCATGTTATCAACACATGATTAAAGGATAATGAGTAAAATATAAGCAGCTTAAATAAAGCTTGAAAAAATGGCATCCTTGTTATTTCAAAGCCCAAAGCCTTATCAGACCTTAAATTAGAAAGAAAGCCTCACATTTATCAAAAACATCTCAAAAACATAAAGATATCTGGGAGGAATAATCTGCGGACTGACGAAACAGAAGGTGTTTTCCTGTTACATCTGACTGAAGCTAACAAAGTATTTTAGAAAAAGAACATCATCATCATCAGGTCGGGTTTACTTTACCTCTTCAGCAGCTGGATGATTCCCTGATTTAACCCTGCAACAAAAACTCTGCCTTGATAGCAGCAAATCTGCTCCTGGATTTTAAAGAGAACGCATTTTTTATACAGACAAGTCAAAATGCTAACTTTAATCCAATTGAGGTTGTAATTAAAGGTATCATTACCTGCTTAATGTTAGGCACTGAGATATCTCCTATTTCGCTGAACGTCTCTGAATTGAACACTGGCTCAAAATTCCTCTACAGCGAAATAAAAACACTTACCTTGAATCACAAATGCTTGATGTTATCTGACCTGATTTAGGAGGCAATTTTATTTTCACATAGAGTCAGGTTAGTGTGAATAGCGTAATTAGGCTTTTATCCCTTAATAGAGGAAACCGACATTAGAAAGCTGCATTTTTTATTTACTCTTGATGTTTTAGTGTTAAAACGTAAGGAAATAAGGTAAACACCGCATTAGTCAGGGTTTGATTTATGCTATATGTCATCTTCCTGCTGAAGACCTCACTCTTCTCATGAGGTTGATGCATTTAAGTTGGATCTAAACACAAGTTATCTGTTTAACCAGGAACAATTGTAGGTGCGTAGCTTCTTGAAGACACAAATAAAGCTTTAATGATCTGTGAACTGATCTGACAGCTCGTCTTAAACTCAGATTGACCACGCATCCGTATCAACCTATCAGAGGTGATCTATATCCCTCCTATCCTTATGATTCAGGCCAGTCTAGCTCCTATCTAATGAGACAGCTGACCCTGCTGGCAGACTGCTTCTGACTCATCAGCAAACAGAATTTAATTCCGAACTGAGACAGTAATTGGTTGACGAGGGAAATAAATCAATACTGACAATGCAGAAAATGTAAAGAAACAAGACTGCGAGACAAAGAACACATTGTCAAGTGCTGTTTGTGCATTGTCTCACGCCATGACCTCGCTTTCCCTTCCTAGCATTAGCAAGAAAGGCTGGTGCATCATCTATTTATCTATTGTCACAACAGATTCTGCTCCAGCTGCATTTTAGATGCAACTATGAAGGAGATAAAACAACCAAGTCAGCCAAAAAGGCCCGAAGGTTTTAACAGCAAAGCTTCCTCTCCTCACGCCTGAAGGCCACATGTGCAAATAGCCAGTTAGGAAAAGGAAAGAGCACAACGACATTGTGAACTTTCTCCCTGCTTTTTTTTTTTGTTTGTTTTTTGAGTGGTGAAAGGTTTTCCCTCCCTCGAATCCCAAGGGCAACCTGCTTCCATTATTCATAACCCAGCTGTTCTAAGGTGCCAATATTTACACTTTTATTGCAGAACCAGCAAGTGACTTTTCCCTTTTTTAATATTGCGGCTGCCAGCCCTTTCTGACTTCTGCTGCCAAAAGAGCAGCCAGAGTTGCTCTGGGGCAAAAAGTGCGCGCTGATGGGTGGCAGCTTAGTGAATTTATAAACAAGATCTGTAATATCATATTTGCCGTGTGAATAATTGAACAGACTTTTATTATGCTTTTCTAACTTCATGGGATTTGGGGAGTGATTATAATTTGATTATAAGCCAGCTATAGTTCCTGAGGATGTTGACTTGATTAGGTTATTCATATGGCTTAAACCACCACTTTGTGATTTGCTCAGGCATGTTTGAAGGGAGAAAAAGGGGAACTGACAAAAAAAAAAAATCTCAATCCAGCAACACGGCGATCAGCGGTCATTACATGGCCGTCAGCCAGCAGCCCAGGCGAATGAATAACACATGAATCCCTGTTGATGAAACATTGGAGAGTAGTTACCAGTGCCCAGCTGCCTCATTGAGATAGTATTTCTCGCCAAATGGAGCAAATCTGGTCAGAAAACAAGCCAAGCAGGTGGTATGTAAGTCTTGTGACTCCAAAGAGGGGAGAGTTAACAGGTTGGAATATGACCCCCATCCCCCCTCCATAGGGGGACAGTTTCAGTGTCAATATTCCACATACAATACCTCACAAGGACAGTGGCACTTGTCTGGTGTCCCTTACACAGTCTGAGCTGGCCCATCACAGATATGAGTCTGATATGTTCTTACTAGACAGTCTCAGTAGATCCTGTTGCAGAGCTGTCCCTAATGGCTAAAAAAAAATCCATGACCAGTGGCTGTAGTTTGAGCTGGTTTATCCTCCGCACCAAGCAGCCTGTCAGGGACTTGGGTTATGCTCCCCAATCCCGGCCCAGCCCCCGTGGGATTCAAGATGAGAACACTATCAGGATGAAGTTACGGAACGAGACACATATCTTATTTATTGTATGCGGTCAGGCAGCTCTGGAGGTTTGGGCTTAGCCGGAAATAGCCATTTGTTATTGTTGTTTTTCATCATTTTCCAGGAGGGGCCCCATTCAGCTAACACCATCAAACAGGACATTCTGAAGTGGACAGCACAGTGCTGCTAATGCTACTTGTTAGAGTAAAAGCATTGATTTAATGTTGGATTTAGAAATGCAATACTCTGCAGAAATATTCAAACGTTTTGAGCTTTTTTTCACATTTCACACAAACCTCAATATATCATATCTGACCTTTGCATCTTCGTCTACACATTTGCTACATGTCTAATGGGAATATGCAAATAGGACTTATCATGAATGTCCTTCATGTCTCTCTTCCTAAAGGACCAGATCTGCTGCTGTTTTCTTTGTGTTTGTATCTTAGTGGTCAGAAGGATCCCCTGCTGTGTGCGGACCCTTTGTCCCAGGAGCTGTGCCCTCTTGGATTCAGCTTATCATCAGTTCCTTGTCTGGTTTGCAGTTAATCTCTGGTTTCCCATGTGGCTGGAACTGCTCCTAAAAGGGGATGATAAACTGCGGTTTTATAATGTTTTATACCTTAACCCTGAAGCCCTACACTTTTCCCTCTGACTCATCTTCTTGGTCTTCACGATGCTTTTTGTTTCCTGATTTTTCTCTAACCAACCTGGACTGAATAACTGCATTCATAATGAGATTTAATTACATATAGGTGAACTCTATTCATAAAATAGTGTGACTTTTAAACTAAATGTTTTTACAAAGTATCTGAGAAGAGGAGGAATTTGACATATAAAAAAAACATACAGAATCTCAGCCATTTTCTAATAAAATAAACTATTTTTAACTCAAAACCCGTAAAATTTACACCTTCAAAGGGTTTACTAAATATTGATACAAAACTGAATTTTAATGAATTATATGATTATAAAGAAGTCATTTTTACAAACACTTTAATGCTTAAAAACTTCCCTTGATCAGGTTTTTTCAATAAAAAAAAATCCTTTAAACACGTCCCAAAGCGGATCACTTTATCTAAAATGCAACAGTTTATTAGACTACTAATACAGTTTCTTAAAGAATATAAAATGCTGTCACTGAACCATGAAATCCATGCATCTCCAAAACATTAACATTTCATGAGCGTCACATTTTTCATCTAATCCAATCAGTTTCTTCATTTTTTATTTATTTAGCAGGAGATTAAGCAATAAATAAACTCCCATTTTTTACAGCCCGTACATAAAAAAATCCTTCGGTTCATCTGAGAGAAGAAATACAATCATAACTGGAAATTCAAAACTGTTTTCGCCGATAATGTGTTATTTTAATTGCTAGAGTGTTACTTTTGATTGAAAAGACTATAGAAAATTACTGATAGGGTATGTAATTTAGGTGTTATTTACTTGGCTTTCATGTAGATGCTGCAAATGACAACATTCAATTTCAGACAACAAAACATAATCACAACCTGATAATTACTTTTTTTCAAACCTGTATAACAAAAGTTAACTTTGCAATTATATCAAGAGATTTTTTTTGTTTGTTTTCTTTTTGCTTAAGATTTTTGTTGTTGTTTTTGCAAAAGACAGCTGAGCATATAGGACGCTTACGTGAACCTCTGATGTGCCGACAGCTGTGCCTCACCGTATGCACGGGTAAAACCTCGATGTCAAGACATCCCAGGTATATAGGTCACGGCTGCTGACAGGGAGATGGAAAGCAAGACACAAAAGCAGAGGTGGGGGAGAAGAGGGGCGCATCAGGGAGGGGCAGAGCATCATTTGCATGGCTGTGCCTTAACTTCTGTTGTTGTTTTGTTGTTTTTGAGCCACAGGAGAGCGGCAGGGGTGATGATGTCACCGAGAGCGCCTGGCATGTAGGGCAGCAGCTGCCTCATTTCTGAGCCGTTCCACATTTTCGCCCGTCGTCGTGAAGGAGATGTCATCTGAGTAGAAACCTATCTGACAGCTGAAAGTGAAATGAGGTGAGAAATCAAAGTCACATTCTATTTAGGAGCATCTCCTTGGTGCCTATCTGCAGGCTGAGATCACCGGCGGTCTCCCCTGTCTCCCCCCCTTCTCCCACTTTCCCTCTCTAGCTCTTAGCCTAAAGCTTACATGCAGACAGGACATCACTCTCTGCTCTACAAAACACACTTTTCTTTCATAAATTATCATCCTGTGGATGAAAACATGTGTCTATATAGTATAGTACCACATATTCTGGATTCTAAGCTAGAAAAAAAAAATCTTACAGTGTTTTACACCCCTTTAACTTTTTTACATTGGATCTATGTAAAGCACAAATTATTGTTGAGAACAAAGGGCAGGTTTTGTAAATGGAAATCTGGAAAAAAAAAAACTGAACACACAAAAAGAAACGTTTTGTAAATAGGAATTTGAAAAAATAAAAAATGCAATGCAGCATCAGAAATTTAACTTTATTTGTATAGAACCATACAAAGAACAATAAACCGTAAAACCCTAACAACGACTAAGTGGGAGAAGATGGATGGATGGATGGATGGATGGATGGATGGATGGATGGATGGATGGATGGATGGATGGATGGATGGATGGATGGATGGATGGATGGA
>NW_015150461.1:186981-190619 GCF_000732505.1 Cyprinodon variegatus | reverse complement strand
TATATATATATATATTTATATTTATATTTATATTTATACAGATTACATATTTCTAAATTAGACTATTGTTTTCAAATTAAACTTTTTTAATGGATCTTTTGAGTTTTGCAAAAGACTCACTTTTGGTTTTGGGCTTTGATTTAGTGTGAGTAGGGAGACACTTTTCTATTGGTCTGCATGGACATTAGCTACATAAACTGTATGGGTCCAGAGCAAGAGTTTGCATTGGGCTGAAAATGAAGAGAATGTGATCTTTAAAGTGCAGTCAGAAAATAGTGCAATTTGTAAAACTCAAGAAAAGTCTAAAAAAAAAAAAAACGTATTGAGAATATAAGCTATGAAAAAATATTAAAAATATATAAATATAATCAGAGAAAACAACAAAGTTACTCTCAAAACTTTTTTTTTTTAGTATAACCACATTTTTCATTTATACAATTTTTTTGCTTCCAACAATAGTGAAAATAAATGTACTCCACAGAGCCCATGGTAACTGTAGAGTTGCTGCAATGAAATCAGCTCAGTTGGAAATAATAAAAGGATAAGTAACAGCAAGCACAAATCTGGACTTTATGGAAACGGGCTAGAACATTGTAAAAAAAGTTAGCCAAAGCTGATGGGAATGAGGTAACTGCAGGCCAATACTGAAAAGAAAAGTGCTTGAGGCAGCAAGACCGGGGTACGGGTTTACTTTTGAGGAACAGAGCAATAATCACAACAATTTAGCCTGAACTTAACCCCATACTATTGTATTGTACCAGACCTAAATCCATTAATATTTTTTTTTTTTATAAAACTTGACAATCAATCAATGTTAATGCCCAAACGCAAGATGCATGAACAAGTTAGCAGATAGAAAGGGGATAATCTGAGCCTTCAGATGCGTAAAGTTGAACAAAACGTCTCAATCAATAAAAGTTGGTTCTACAAAGTAATGAAAGCTGACTTTAAAAAAAAAAAAATTCTACAAATTTAAGAATTTCTCCTTTTTTAATATTTGGTCCGTCGATGAGTTTCCTTCTGCCTCTGAACTATGCATTACAGTTGTGATCTGTTGCATAAAATCCCAGTAAAATATTTTGCAAGGCAGTGTACGTTTATCTGAGACAGAAAGAGCCTGTCTCATTAGATCCTGTGTCAGTGATCCACCTGATACCATTAATAGTTTAAAAAGTCTTGTCCCTCAAGCTTGTTTACTTTTAACATGATTTCACCCAAGAGAAGCCGGTGTGTAAGCACTTTATAGCTCGCCACCAACAGGAGAGTAACCCATTACTGGGAGGGGAGGAAACTAGGAGAATGGATTGCTCCTTTCACAGTGTTTCTATTAGTTTTCATTAGGCGACCCAGGGAAACCTGGAGATTTATAGGGAACATTTGCTTTAAACTCAGCCCTGCAGGGCTTCACCTGATTGCTGCATGGGACAGACAATGATCAGCCACCATCCGTCTTAACAGTCTGCTTCCATTTCCATAAATTCTCCCTGTCTGTGTGAGAACAGCAGCCTGTCATAGTCCACAATGTCACAGGCAACCACCCCAGCTGGACTTCCACCGGCTCCAATCCCCGGCTTATTCTTGCGAGGCTTAGATTCGGATCACTGCTGACAGACCCACACCTCGAGTTGTTCATGTCTGAGGACGTGTCAATCACAGCTGCTCAGGGACGCGTCTTTATGAGACAAAAATAAAAACCTTATTTTCTCCTTTTCTTCCTCCGGTGGAGGCAACATCCTGCAGATTTTCTGTCGTTAATGTTGCTATTGATTTGCAGGATGACCACCGAAGCTGGCGGGTCAATCAGAGATGTTTGTCTGAGAGAGAAAAGTGTGATTTTCTCAGAAAGGAAATAATCAAGCCATTCACTCCGTTTGATGGAACACATATGACACATTATTGCCGCCACCATTATTCACCGCACAAGTAGGGCGATTAGGCAGAGGCAAGAAACTTTTGATTAAAGTTGTCTTTGTGCCCAGTTATACTCTTTTTGATTTATATTTGTTGCTCTTGTTTCTTTTTTTACACAAAGTAATCACTCACTGATTGTTATTCCAAACTTCCCCATGAAAAAGGGTGGGATCACTGCAAAGTAATGTCATACAGTGTGCGCAATGATTAATCTGAACTGGCTCGGTGATATAGGATTTCCTCCCCACAGCGGGATCAATAGCTTCTTCCTCAGCTTGCTGGAGTCTAAGATTTCATTAACCCATTTAGAAAGACTTGGCCATTTTTTTGTGAGTTATTATGAAAGGGTAAGGAGGCCAAACACATTCTTCAGCCTCAGATGATGTCCTCTCTGTTTGGCATTTTTTATTATTATTCTCTCAGCCTACAGAATAGAAATGATGCCTCTGATTTATATGCATTCCATTCGATTGCAGATAAATCCCTGTGTTTAACCAATCAATACGGCTGTGATCCATCAATTGTATTTCACGACCGCTGTCTGAGCTGCTCCTTTTCCTTAAAATATTTTTCCGTATTTTCATTTTTTTTTTTTTAGGTCATGAATAAATGTTTTGCTTAGAAATTAGAAAGCTAGCATTTGGTTGGCGGCCATATTACTTCAGATTGCAACCCCCATGTTTTATTCATTATCCCACTGTCCGGGGAGCCAATCTTAAAAGCAGCCGACCTGATGTATTTCATCCTTCTGATGTTTTGATAAGATCACTCACACTCCGAAGAATGTTTTCCACCTCTCCGTCTACTGTTTCATTCTGCCCTGATGACTGAGCTCCATCTGTTTCCACAACATTAGCCCACCGCACATTAGCATTAAAGGCGTCTATTCGTTCGGGTGCAGCGGCCTGGAGTGGTTGCAAAAGAGGGAGTTTGCGGCCATCAATGAGAGCGTCCGTGCAAACCTGTATGTGAGTCAATCAAGCCAGAGAGCCTCTCCTTGCTTCTCCTCTAATAGTGCACAGCTCTCCTTCTCCATCTTATTGTTGCTCCTGTGGAGCCGAACCGCCTGCTGTTACCAGGCCTGGGGGACAGCCTGCCTCATGCGCAGAAAAAAAAAGAAAAGCAGAAAGAGAGCCGGGTGAAAATCAATTCCTCATTAAACTAATTTGTAAAGGCTGCATCAAAAGGTGTTCAACATTTGCTTTGGCACAGCTGTCAGTTTGAGGCGACCTTGGGAATGCGATGTGTTGCCTGACAAATAGCGTGCATGCCTGATGACGGGTAATGCGTTGTTTTGCTCTTATTCTTGACTGATGGCCAGGTCATTGCTCCCTTCTCTTCTTAACGTGGTGAACACCGCGGCTCGATGACGTACAAATCAGAAGCAGATCAATGGGAGGGTGCGCGTTGTTGTCAGAGGCATGAAGTAGACGTGTGCAACTGTGACTGAAATACAAAGATCAAACAGAAAGCTGTGTAAATAAAGCAGCAGGAGTTGATGAGGGCTGATTAGAGGGGTTAAATCTTACCAAGATTCAAAGAGGCCTAAATTCAATACAATTCAATTCAGTTTATTTATATAGTGCCAAATTCACAACACAAGTCATTTCAAGGCACTTTACAGTTCAACCAGATCATCCAGTCAAATTGATTCAAAGTTTTCTATCTAAGGAAAACCAGTTGATTGCATCGACTCATTGACTTAAATACAATCCCTCACACTAAGC
>NW_015150461.1:169960-186381 GCF_000732505.1 Cyprinodon variegatus | reverse complement strand
CCACTCTAACTATAAGCTTTATCAAAAAGGAAGGTTTTAAGCCTAGCCTTAGAAGTAGACAGGGTGTCTGCATGCTGCATGACCATCATAAATTAACCATCATAAATTTACTGTGGTCTAAATTCTGTATGATGTGAAAGTAAGATGTTTTTTTCCAGCTAGTTAGAGGATAGAGTAGTGTAGCACAACCCCTTCCCCACCTGTTGCTGCACATTGCTGATCAAGCAGCTACATTTTACCTCACAAGAGTGACAGATTTGGTGTATTACTTTTCCTTAACTCACTTGAGCTGCTTAAAAGAAGAAGACAATATACTGTTCTCATGGGTCTTTTTCGTTTTTACATAGTTTTAACTTGTTTTTAGGTTAGTCTTTAGTTTCCTGTTTAGTAGGATCCATTTATCCAACACCAGTGTTAGGAAATGCATATGATTTGCTCCAATAATGTTCATAACTTTAAGGCAGAATATAATAAAAATAATTTGATATATTTTTGAATGTATGTTATTGTTTTTCTGGGTTGGGTTGCTAGGTGAGGGGCTGCGACAGACTGCGCAACCCAGTCTCAGACTGAGTTGGACTGCGGCTGCAAAGTGTGGAGAAAATTCAACACAAACAAAAATTCCCCAAAGAAAGTACAGGAACATGCAAGTAATGACATTTAAATGATAGGTACTCTTTTAAGTTGCAATTACATTTTTATTGTATCAAGTAAAAAGACAGGCTTACCATTTCAAGCTTTAATATTTCAGAACAAAACAGAAATAAGACACATTTTCCAACAAATTCAGGCCTTTATTAGTTAAATGCAGTGGCCATGTATTTTGTATATTTGAAGGTATGACTGATAGTAGATTATTTCCAAATTTTTATCTCCAATTTCATGTGCAATATCATGAATTTATTATTTTTTTTTTCTATTCCTCACATCATAATCCAAACTACAAGCAACAACCACACTGTGTAAAAGCATGTTAATGAGCAAACTAAGAAACATGAAATAATATTAACTTGAACATTTATTGTCAGGCTTTTAAAAGATATTTTTCTTCCCTAATACTTAACATTTTTTATACTACCTACATGGAATAAGAGGTTTTTTGTGGCCAGAAAGGACATTTTGATTGGATCTATGAAAAAAAAAAAAACTGTTAAATGAGGTGAAATGAAAAGTCGGACATGTTTCTGTGATCTACCACATTAAGCAGTCGGATAAGTTATCATACTGCAAGTATTGCATGCCAGCTATATCTGGTCAAAAGTGACTCTAAAGCCACCGTCACAGGCTAAGGGGTGGGAATGTCATCTGCTCTGCGTCCTTTCTTGGCAGAGGAGTGGAATCACCCATCCTTATGTCCTCATATATCTTTCCTTTTACAGATGACCAGCTTTCCCCTTTAGATTTGACACCCACAATTTATACTCATTTCACATCTCTCCCCAGGCCACTCAGGGGCTCCTTGCTGAGATGTACCTGCCACGGGTATCAATAGAGAGCGTCGTCTTGGGCTAGTTAATGCAGCCCATTCCCACAGAGGTAATCCTTCAGAGGCATCCCGTTGCCTAAGAGAAATGTCAAAGCTCCACAGCGAGGATCAGTCTATCCTTACATACAGAGATGGAGATGAATCTTATTTAAGCCTGATTTAATTTGGGCTGGTTGGCAATGGGGCAGTGTTGTGTGTAGAACAGAGGGTGCGAGATGGAAATGTGAACAGTCTGTCTTTATTGGGAGAATCTGGCTTTAGTACAGCACAGGCCAGATGCCATGCAAAGTGAACCGACAGATGCAGTGGTCACAGATATTTCTCTACTTAGACTGCCACCTGTAGGACCATATGAATATTTAGTGAATGTCGAGCTGTCGACTGTAATGAAGCCTCAACAAACAACTATATTCATCCATGCTGGTCCCAGAAAAGCTGGTGCAGTTTGAAAGTGTAGCATTGATAATTCATTTTGCACACTCACGGGGTGCAGGCTCAAAACTTGGGGATAGAACTTTGTGAAATATCTAGTCTCAACACAGTTTTGGTTTTCTTTTCAGACTTCCCGCAGTAAGGGAAACCTATTGGGAAAATGAGTTTATTTGAAGAATATCTAAACAGAAAGTCACTGTGTAAACGGTCAAATTAAAACAGTTTGGAAATTGACATCTCCTTACACTGTGTACACATTTCTCTTAAGCACAGTACCTAATGAAAAATAAAAGGAAAACATTTTTACATTTGCAAAAATGTGTGCATACTTCTTGAATTCCTTTATTGTATTTTGCACACTGGCATATAGACAAAAATGCATTCTTACGAGGTAAAAACTTGGTTTATTTGTAGCCGATGTACCAAAAACGGCACATTAGTCTGCCAGCTGCTGCTGATTAAACCACCTAATTAAACTGTCATCAGCAAGTGTGACCACCTCTATAAAAGTAGAACATATAACAGTTCCCTGGTCCAGAGCATACTGTTCAGGTGTGAGTTAGCATAATGACAAGAAGGAAAGCCATCAGCAATGACCTTGGAAAAGCAAATGCTGCAGAGCAAAGCTGGAAATGGTTATACACATAGAAGTCCTTTTTCCTTTAGAGTAATCATTTACAAGTTCAAAGTATCTAAGACAGTTGTTTATCTCTCCAGGAGATTACATTTAAACAACTCCACACTCAGTGTAGCTTTAAAAAACATGCTTAAGATATCAATTGGAATGTAAAACACTACAGATAAAGAACAGTTATAGAAATATTAGGATTTGTTTGAAGTGGTTGCCAAGTGATACACTTTTCACATTTCTTAATGAACAAAAACAATTTCAGAACAATGTTGTCCGGTGCAAAGGAGATAAGGATTGTTTTAAAAATAAAATGTATATTCTTTTTTCAACATTTTTTGTCAATAATACATTTCGAATGGGGAGAAAAATATGGAAATGGTGAGGGAAAAAAACTGAAATTATATTTATGAATAAACTCCAACTGTCTTTATGCAGAAGAAGATATTTTTGTTATTCAATTATATTACTTAATTACTAAAGTAATATCTCATTTATAAAGAGCCTAACTACTTTAGGTCCTTGAAGTAGCATTATTTTTAATTTATTGCTG
The DNA here is from genome assembly GCF_000732505.1 of Cyprinodon variegatus. Taxonomy (NCBI): domain Eukaryota; kingdom Metazoa; phylum Chordata; class Actinopteri; order Cyprinodontiformes; family Cyprinodontidae; genus Cyprinodon; species Cyprinodon variegatus. Next base: position 183,282 of record NW_015150461.1, on the reverse strand, counting down.
ATGTAAAAATCACACTTTTTTCACCCTTTTTTAAAATGTTCTTATCATTTTTGCTTTTTTATTCGAATTATTTCCTCTTTAATCTTGAAACGAGTAAGCACCGGAACACATTTCCTTCGTTATTTCATTTTTCCTCCAAGTGACATTAATAATCCGTTGAACCATTGAATGAGTGAGATCAAAGAAAATATGACTGGCTGTATTAGAGAGTGCCTGGTTTGATAAAACTAAATAAAGCATTTTGGCAGAAATACATCTCAAACAACTGCCAAGCACAGTGCTAGAGGACCAACGATTTGTACTTGTTTTACAGCCACTGGACATGTGCATGTTGCTCCAACAACCTGGTGTGAAATGTTGACCTTTGCAATGAGTGATCAGTTCTTATACATTTTTAATTGCAATGATTTCATTTCAACCATAAAAAACAAATTATCTGTAGACTATGTGAAAAATCAGAACTATACTGTCAATACAATTAAATCTGTTATTTAATTTACAAGCCAGTATTAATTCGCTCATATGATAAGAGATATAAATGGCTAAAAAACCAATAAAAAGCAAATTTTCTAGTTTTATTAATGAAAAAACAGCAATAGAGAATGGTTATTTACACCTTATCAGATTTTTGTAAAACCTTCGGTGAAAAGATCTACTGTTTTTAATTTGTTTTTATCTTATCTGAAAAGAGAGAGAGATAGAAAATGTTTTAGCTCTACAGAGTAGCACTGGATTCCTCACATGGATGGAAACGTCCTTTATAACTTTCTGAATCTCAGCCTCTCTTCCCGCACGCAGTCCAGCCATTTAGCTTTTTCCATCTCTGTCAAAGGAGTTTTAGCTCCTAGTCCTTACAAGCACTTTTAACAGGTCTGAGAAATAAGAAACAGCAATATGTCTATCAGACAGCCTGCAATGTTTGGAGGAAATGAAGGTTTTAGATCTAAGTGGAAACCTCTGTTAAATATAACAACTGATAAATACAAGTTGTCCTTATATAAATCATAAGAAGGTTCTCCCATAGACAATAACGTTGAATAGAAAAATCTGGACTCTCTTAAAGAAACTCTGAGAAAAGGTCACAGGGGTGCAGAGGACAGACAAACAGGCAATGATAACAAAATCAAACAAAAGGATTTCACTGTCAATTTAGGCCCAGATGAAAAGTCTGGTGACCTTGAGGGCTTATCTCTCAGTTGGAGAAGCTTACCTTATCTCTCTGTTCTTCTTGTCCTTTTTCTCCTACTGATGCGCTGTTGACTTGTCGGACTCTTAAGGACTTTCCTGCTTTCCAAAACGTTCTAACGTGATAGGTTTTTGCTCCAACAAGGAGGAGATGCAAGCCAGAAAATTATGTGTATATCGAGAGACGTTCAGTATGATGAGTTGGCATGGATGACTAACCCCTGGAGGACAAATCCTCAGCTTCATTTTATCAAGGCAAGAGATAATTCCACACAAAATTCCAGGAAAATCCTGTAAAGGATGTCCTTTAAAAAATGTCAAAACAATAGCACCTTACTCATAAAAAAATGATCTTAGCCATATCTTTCTAAGAAAACATTTCATAATCCTTCAAGGACAAAAATATTTATTTAAAAGTGTGACAGAATTATTAGTAGTACTCAAAGCAATAAAATAATGAGGGAAAACAAATCAGAATTCGGCTTTCCTGAAAATTACACAGCTACTCTTTGTGTTAAAGAGAAATTCCTGCTGCCTGCAGCCTTATCTAAGGCCTCAAGGCTGTTTGCCTCACTATAGCAAAGCATCCCCTGCAAGCCAGAGGTAAAATGGATTAGTCTGAATAACCTGAGGAAAAAGAGAAAACTGTCAATATATATATATATATATATATATATATATATATATATATATATATATATATATATATATATATATATATAAGAAGCAGATATCAGATATACAGATATTGATATAAAAAATACGATCTTTGGCGCTCGGGCACCGACAGTAGACTTTGATGCTGAGAAGCGGCATTTGCTTAGATGAGTATTGTGGTAAAGGAATTAGAGTAGTCTTGGGAGAATGGTGGTGAATTAAGCCAGAGGGTGAGTGGGACTGAGAATAGTCTCATATTGAGGGAGGAAATGGGGCAGAGGTGGGTGAAAGTTCGCTTGTATGCGTGAGAGAAGCTAGTTCAGGAGCTAAATGAAGGGGATACTGAAAGATAATTGGCTTCGGAGAAGGCAAGGTCAGTCTATCAAAACACTGATTGGCTGAAGCTGGACAAGGGACATCACAGGTGGTTCAGGTGAAGCTGATCAGAGTCTTCAAGACTGACTTTCTCTTAAGCTTCATATATGCTACAAGCCATCTGTGACTTTAGTCCAGCATTCCTGTAACGTGTCTGCCTGCCTGATTCTTTTATTTGTTTTCCGTGCCCTAACCCCGCTCTCTGATTCTCCCTGGATTGTCACTGGATCTTCGTATCACCTGGCTTTGACTCTGGACCGGCTCTATGATTCCGTACTCTGGTTTTTTTCCCCTTGATCATTCTGCTTGTCTCTGGTCTCATGGATCTGACCCTTTGTGTTCCATCAGACCAACGGTAAGTGTCAAAGAAGGATTCCTCCAAACCAACCTGGACGATTCAGAAATTCTTCGAGGTTAACCATGTGACATCACATGCAAACCAGCTTTCAAAGTTTGTCCCTAAACTCCAAGCAGGTTAGTGAACCAGAATTGAACATTGGAAACATTGCCCTCTGTTTCTGCTTAGTCACTCAACTGTCCAGTCTCCTTCCAGAAGTTCCGGCTACTGACTCTGGTGAATCTCTCCTGACCTGCAGCAGTTCTATATTTTAATAAACCATTTAAATGCCAATTGTTGCCTCTGGCTGAATTCTGGGCCTTCCGTTTCTGGTCATTACAGTTTGAAAAATTATCACGTTAGTATAAAATAATACAGTCCAAGTCTGAAGAGTCTAGGTGTTGTAGTTTTTCAGCTGAACTTGTCCAAATAAAATCAACACGCCAAAAAATCCATTGAAATAATTGTTTATTGATCTCTAAGGATATGAATGAAGGGTTCAAAAGTCAAACCCAAGGGTTGATAAGCTCGTCTTTTATTATAAAACATTGCAGTACAGGTTTTTAAGAGTCTGGTTGTTGGTGTTTATGACATGGGCCTGTTTAAACGTGATCAAAATGCAATGTAATCAATCACAACAAGGGCTTATTCAATTTAATTCAATTCAGTTTATTTCTATAGCGCCAATTCACAACACGTCATCTCAAGGCACTTTACAGTTCACCAGATCATGCAGTCAAATATATTCAAAGGTTTCTATCTAAGGAAAACCAGTTAATTGCATTGAATCATTGACTCTGATGCAATCCCTCACACTAATCATGCTTGTAGCAACAGTGGAGAGGAAAAACTCCCTTTTAACAGGAAGAAACCTCCAGCAGAACCAGGCTCAGTGTGAGCGGCCANAAGAGTCTGGTTGTTGGTGTTTATGACATGGGCCTGTTTAAACGTGATCAAAATGTAAAATAATTCGCAATAAGGGCTTACTCAATTCAATTCAGTTTATTTCTATAGCGCCAATTCACAACACATGTCATCTCAAGGCACTTTACAGTTCACCAGATCATGCAGTCAAATTGATTCAAAGTTTTCTATCTAAGGAAAACTAGCTGATTGCATCGACTCATTGACTTGGTTGCAATCCCTCACACTAAGCATGCTTGTAGCAACAGTGGAGAGGAAAAATCTCCCTTTTAACAGGAAGAAACCTCCAGCAGAACCAGGCTCAGTGTGAGCGGCCATCTGCTGAGGCCGACTGGGGTTCAAGGAGACAGACGCATAGATACAAAAGGCAACTCTAAAAGTGGCCCCATCCAGGAAACACACAGCCAGGCAGACGAGCTCCGAGCCAGCTCCCATGTCAGGGGATGAAGAGAGCACATCCAGTTAGTCACAGTCAGAGAAACAGGACTACACTGGAAAACAGGCCAATCTCCAACATCTATAAACAAGGGTGTTGATGGCAGCAGCACAGCTAATATTTCTCTCCAGGATGGTGTCACAGCTTATTGATCTTTAAAGAAATAAAGGGTTCACAAGTCAAACAGAGGAATTGAAATGTTATTCTAATATATAATAATAACAGAGCAATGCATTTCAGGTTTGAAAAGTATAGATGTTGCAGTTTCTGTGCTAATCCAGCTTGAATGTGATCAAAATACAAAAAATGTCCATTAAAGATGTTATTTACTGACCTTTAAAATTGTATATAAATCGTTCACACAAAACAAAGGAGTCAAATCCTACAAGTCCTATCAAAACACTCAACTGTAGCCAAGGGAGGGATTAGCAGCAAAGAAAAGCCTAGCAAAGGAAGTGAAGGTCTAGCATGTCCCCCGACACTCTATTGCTGAGTTCGAACTCAGGGGCTACAAAGGCCAGATTTGTCAGCTGATTGCGTCATTAGAAGACTCCTTGTTATTCGGCCGACAAATGCAGCCTTCTTTTTCCCCTTTTTTAAAGAACAGGTCCGGTGTATCCTACGTAGCCTTGGGTATCACATGATTCATTGCGAGTCCAAGCAAGGCAGCTGCTCCGTCCTCAGACGAAAAATGTAAATAGCGACAAACAGACAAAACCTGCTGTCTCTCGCTATATGAATTTTGAAGGCAGTTAGCTGCACAGTATTTTGTATTGGGATACAGTACGTGTTGGAGTAACAAAGATGACTATGAATTTGCATGATGTAAAAAAAAAAGTCATTTTTCTTCAGGTTTACAACCACAAGCAACAAAAATTACCTCATATCTATATTATTAATCTCTTTTTTTTTTTTTCAAAAGGACTTTTTGAGGTTATAATGTAACAAAAATGGGATAAATCTGTATAACCCTGCAGATGAAAGCCAGCATCAATGATCGACTTTCAGATTGTTTGTAATAGAAATGAATGCAATACAAGTATAATTTTAGTCAACAACATATATTTGAAGGTTACATGAAACTTGTTCAATTAAAATTGATATTAAATATCTAAAATACTATATTTTTGATTATGAACACAGGCTGGAAATACAGTTAAGAACCTAAATTTGTTTTACGTTCCCCTTTCTCAGAACAACATCCAGACTTTGCTCCTTGCATCAAAGTATGGATGCAAGGAACAAAGTTTGAAAGTTTGAAAATCTTGGATTCAGTGGGATATAAGTTATAGTCCAGTCCTTTGAAATACTCTCTTACTTGAAATACTTTCTTTGCTGTTAAGATAGTGTTCATTTAATGATCTTCTTTATACTCCATACATTTAATCTTACCAACACTTGATGTCTTCTATTTCCAAAACCACGATTGAAATCTATCTTCTACTCATTTAATTAAAGACTAGCCTCGGAGTGGACGGCTAAATGTGACAGATGGCTTGATAGACTTACAGAACATACACAGCCTGCTAAGGGTGGAGGTGATGATGATCAGTTAGACTCCAAATTAACCATTTAAATGCATTTTCTCAGTTTCAATCATCTGTATTTAATACTAATACTGTATAGTGAGAAAAAAGTAATATTTAGTAATTTATGTAGATACATATAAACTAACAAAAAATTAACATTACTGGTTACCACTGGTAATGTATGAGGCAATATCTCAGGGATGAATTACTTATTGGTCCCAATGAGTACATCTTAGATTAGAATGGGCATTTTGTCAGATTCTGGCCCATATTTGAGCAATAATACTATTTGTTTCACACTGAGAATATTGTTCTGCTGATGAAAAGAGTCCAGCTGGCACACTCTACCATTTTTCTCTCAAGGATCTTATTAAGCAGAGCCCTGACTAAACTAATTATTGTATTATTCTTTTGTATCTTCATTGCTTCCAATTCTGAATGTGTGCGTGCTGCAATAGATCGATCAATCAACACATGCTGCCATGGTCACGCAACTAGGAAATGTGAATGTCACGCACACAGCAATCACTCCTTGTTTTTCCCTCAACCGCACACACACACACAGATATTTGTGGTACTTGCCGACATGTTGTCTGGGAGACCATTCCTTGTTTGGATGTGTTGTCAAGGAAACAAAGATGGAAGAAAAATCTGTTCGCTGAAAATTTTTAGAAAATCCATCTGTTAGATTGGAAAATGGAGAAAGTAGTGCAAAGCCTCGTTGGATGAGTGCCTCCAATAAAACACATCCTCCAAAGGGAAAGGGCTTTTATTGATTTTGCCACAGTATTATTAATATAAAAATGGAGTCTGGACATTGTAAATAAGCCCAGTGAATTTCTTTTATTACAGTCCAGCTGAACCTTTTCCCTGTTGGGCTGAAAATTGTGCGAGACAAAAAAAAAGGGAGAAAGGAAAATCAGGTGACCTACTGCAGAGTAATTACAGCCTTACTGACCACCCATGTCTTCATTCTGCATCACAGGAAGCCTAAGCGCTTATAATCACCTTTGATTACTGTTGAAAAGGTTAAGCTGATTCAATCCAGCAGCCCAATTTGCTACAAATTCCAGGAAAATAAGACAAAAACCCAGGGATTTAAGAGCTTGCTGGTCAGGGATGCTGAATGATCAGATTGTTGCTTTGAAAAAAAAATAGCATGTTCTGCAAAAGGAGTCATGGCATAATTTCATTGGGCCTACCCCAGAGAACAGTAGCAGCAGCTGGACATCCGCAGCAGCAGACTCATTGCATATTGTGCAAGCGATTAAAGAAAGAAAAGCCTCAGTGTGGCCTAAATATCTCTCCACAGCAGGGTCTCCTCTGTTTCACACATTTCCTGATTCTGTCACATCTTCACCGTTCTGCTCATCTGCTTTCCCTACCCTCTCCTACATTTCAGATTGCATGTAGAGAGAGCTGATGCAGTCCATAAACACGTCCCCTCGTTGCTCAGAGATAAATATTTTCAACTTTCTCTGAGAGTTAAAAGATTTACCCCTTGTTTATCCAAAGAAATCCCTTTCACTTAGCCTGTACCTGTGTAGGAAAAGGTTTTTTTGTTGTTATCTGGTGCCGCATTATGTTATTTTATCACTGCAAAGGCTGTCATCTGCAGTAAGAAGTAGGACAACATGCTCAAGACCGTCTACGCTTTCCCTTGCTCTTTATAGCTGTTGTCCTTCCTAAAGTTTCTTCAGTAAGGTACGATTAAAAAGTCAGAAATAATTCTTACCTCCAGTAAACACAGCTGTTAGGATTGTTGAAACTAGTCAGAGAGGAGCCAGGACCAATGAGATGTTCTGTCATGTTATGGTGTGTTCACACTGAACGCGTTCTGGGAACTTACATTCAGAATATGAGTTTATTAACAAAAATTTTTAGCTCCAAGTCAAACATAGTTCAGTTAAAAATAGAATAAACTAGGGAAACTCTGCTAAATCAAAGGTATACTGGAGGATTTTCTCGAATTTTCTAAAAGATCCGCCCTCTACACTTTAAAAAAAAAAAAATGCACGTGCGAGAGCATGCGCAAGCCCATTTCTCCTCATGCACGCTCTTATTAAAAGTTGCTGTTCTCATAGCTCATGCAAGCTTACTGTGTCCAAATGTCCGCCTTAACCCCTAAATCCCTCAATCCCTGTATAGAGCGGGGGCTATATAGTGAACTCACCAACTTACCGTTCGGACAGATGGTCTCCTCCCTGTTGGTCCACTGCGCGGTGCCTGCGCCATCTTTGTTAGTTGCTGCGGTCAGGTAGCGGCAGCCTATGGCGACAGCGGGCCACTGTGACAGTTAATCTCATATTGCTTTGCGAGGAGAGCTCTCTGCGCCAGGCATTCTGGGATATATCTGCCTCTTCTGAGGCCTTTCTTTTCTTCTCATAAACTTCATACACTTTTTTTCTTAAAACCCTCGTCCATTTTCAAAGAATCGCCGTGAGAAAGGTGAGCTTCAATGACTGTCTGAAACCGTAGCTCACCACAGATATACGCCTGAAAATGTGCATGCACAGAAAAAGACAGCTAACGAGGTGAACACGTAAGACTGCCTTACGTAAATATATCAGCAGAATGAATGACGATTAGGAGGACCACTTAATTAGATGGTCCACCCGGAAATAAAATATTCACTTAGCTTAGGATGCTTAGCATGGCAGTCAGTCTGGAGTTTGTGGTTCCTGGGCTTGGTCCATGGTGGTGCCACTTCCAATGTGAACCTCATTGTAAGAGTGTAAGAGCCTCAGTGAAAAGAGGAAAAAAATCAGCTGACCTTGGGGGGGGAGGGGGGATCTGCATTGGAGGACGGGTCTATCAGATTTGCTTGAGCCAACTGCATCCTTGCAATGGCCTTGTTAAATATCAACATGAACATTGATCCTCAGTGTCTAAAATTAATATATATTAAATTTATGGCAAAATAGGGAGGTGTTCCAAAACATCTGACATATCCAAATGTTTTGCAGGGTGAGGAGGTCTTTGTCAAGACATATGTTTGATCTTGTATTGGTAATATCTATGTATGATCTGGTTGACATGTGTTGTGATTTGGAACTATATAAATTAGCTGAATTAAAATTATAAATGTGCTGTATTTGTAAAATAGGTAACAAAAGGTAGTAAACTAAACTTGGATTGCTTTATTAAACCTGTCTGAAAAACTTTGGTGATTTATGCAAAGTAAATCCCATTTTACTAACCTTTAATGGTGTCACTTTGTTTGAAGTGGCTATTTGACAAGAAACATTTAATTATGGGAATTAGGAAGCAGTGCACCACCAATTATCCTCTTTTGTGATACATGTACTGGTAAAGGTTCTTGTTAAACAAAGATATTTGATACAAAGCTAGAGAGGCGTACAAAGCAAAAACCTTACTGTGGTTTGAGTGTTGCTCTGACAAGCAGTTTTGCATATTCTACACTCAGATATACAAACAGATTGAAGTGCAGAACACAAAGCTGCATTCACCTTAACTGAAACAAAAGTTTTAAAAGCAAAGGGCTGAGATTCGGAAAAATTGCCCTAAAATACACACAAAAAATTATTTTAAGTAATTTCACTACATAGGATAAACACTCAAGCATCCTTGCACTAAAACAAACCAGTTTAACATTAAAACAGCAGCACATAAACAGACGAAATGTGAGGGTTTAAGGCTTTGTATGTCTAGTTAAAGAAGCATGTTTGTGTGACAGATTGTCAGAACATAATAGCATATTTCCAAACTTTTTGGATCATTTTTGCAGCAGCATATTCAGGCTAACATTCAGAAACCTAATTGGGGTACAAAAATGTCTTAAAACCATAAAATATCAAAAGGAAAAACCGCAGCATTCACCGGGTACCTAATTTAAAACTATACAGCAACGTAAAAGAGAGGGATTTCACTGCTTGTCCTTGAAACTGCAGTTTTCAGGCATACAGTATACCCGTTATTGAGACAGTATGATCAACCTCAGAGGTTGATAGAAACTGAGTACATTTACTTTATTATAGTACTTAAGTCATTTTATGAGTGTTAGGTTGATGGAAGTTTGAAGGACCCACATGCAAAGATGGAAGCTGAGGTGGTTTCTTGCTAATTTAATATCAAAAAGGTGGCAACAGAAGCAAAAATGCAAAACAACAAAAACAGAAAACCAAGAATTAGAAGACTTCCGGGAAAACACAAATGAAGGGTAGAGAAATGACAACTAGGAAACCTCAAACTGTGACTGAACAGGAGGTGTAAATATAGGAGACTGAACCAAGACAAGGCTAATCAGCAGATTGGGAGCAGGTGTGAACAGGAGGCAACAGAGGGCAAACAAGAAATACATAAGAACTCAAATATAATCAAAAATAACTAGAATAACACAAAATGGAAATAAAACCAATTGAATTAATTATTTTTATCATTATTTTGTTACATTAGAAATTTTAAAAATCTATTTTCACTACTAAGATACAAGACATTTTACTTGCTTTAAAAAAATGAATTGGATTTATCATTAAAGGATTTTTATGTGGAATTGACATGTTACCAAGATAAGAAGTACTGCACTATGTTTGTTGTGGTCTGTACTCCGTAGTAATTGGTTACAATAATGTGCAAAACTGTTAAGCAGGTTTTTGAAGTTGCTCTCTCTTTTTGGTTTATTTTTTTTCTCCAGCACACCTCTTTAAAACCAGAAATGTCATTTTTTATTTCTCTAGAGTGGTGAGAAAGTTATTTATACCACTGCTTTTCATTCGACATATTGTCCTCAAGGTTGATAAACTGAGGTACCGATAAATTATTCTGCAAGTGTCATGAATTTTTTTTTTGTTTTGCTTGAAAAAAAATTTTTTATTTTATTTCTAAGACAGAGTGCTCACATTTTGATGTAATCTTACAGAAGGCTCTTTTAGTTTTCTCAGGCAGACGGCAAAGCTGTGGACGCATGTCATTCTACATGATGGGTTCAGTGTTAGTCTGAGATACTCGGTACAGTACTGTTTCAATAGCATATTTCCTTGAGGGGTAGCACAGGTTTTTAACAGATTCTATCAACTATTTTACCAAGGTAAAACACTATTTCTTGTTTATTCTTATGTACAATAATACTTAGTACTTTTACTTTTCCAATATTCTGTTTTCCTTATCAATGGCTTTCATTTTACAAGTAATTTTCTGTTAAGATATTTTTATATCTTAACAGAGTTATTTTTTAAGTATTTGGTTCACCTTCGATCAATTTAAAAAAGACTCTACAAGGCGCTCAGGTTTTTGGAATCTTGACGAAAGTCATTATTTATGTGTCATGTCATGTCATTTATTTAAGTGTCATGGTGGAAGATTGAGAAAGACCAAAAAGGAAACAAGATATCTGAGGACGCATGTTGGAAATATAGGACATTAAAGAAAAAAGGTAACCAGAATGACAGCAATGGTCAACCTGAACATAAATTAAAAAAGAAAAACTACTTTCAAATCAGAATAAAAATGCATTACACCCTAACCACTAAACAATGGAAGGAAAATAATCCAGATATGAGTTAGAGGGTTCTAGCTAGAGTAGAAACAAGCAGAAGAAATAACCTCTAGCTTGATTTGTAACATTTCCCCCATGCCTTTCTACAAATAAATAAACAATATGTTGTCTTTTATTCATGTGGAGGAAGACTTTGTGAGCTGATGTACTTAAACTTGATGATGTAAAGTAAACTAAGGTGGCGTGTTGTGAATTGGCACCATATAAATAAAACAAATCAGCTGAAATTAATTGAATTAAATGGGATCAAACTTTTATCAAAGAGAAACGCCGGCTTTGAAGTTTTTAAAAGGGAATGCTTCACAAAAGTAGCCCAATTAGAATGCTATTCAGTTAAAATTTCAAACTTGTCTCACTTTATGATGATGATGATGATGATGATGATGATGATGATGATGATGATGATGATGATATCATAAAACACAGTTTTAAAATGTAAAGATGGTGGTATAGAGTTAAATAGATATAATAACGTTGCATTCTGTCTGCCTTTCTGTTTCTCTCTAATGGCCATGTTATAAAGGTCTTTAAAACTGGAATTCACATAAAATGTTGTGATAGTTTAAGGACTTAAGAGGTTGAAGCATGCTTTGTTTTTGTCCGTCCATCTGAATACCTGTCAGATTAAACCCCTAGGACTAACTCATCTGCATTTATTCTGGTTCAAACCTCTATAATTGTGATCTGCTGTTCATAGAGCTTTAATTACTCACAAAATTTTAAACATAACTCTGCACATTCTGAGCTTTCTCTGAAAACACAGCAACAATAGCTGCACAGGAACTCTTTGAGGATCTTTGCCTGTTCTTTTTCCTCTTTAGGGACCCTGCTGATTTCTTTTGAGAGCAGGGGCTGAGGTGTCATCACATGCAGTGATGCCCCTGTGTGGCCTGGGACACATCAGCCTCCCTACGTTGCATCTGAGTCAGAGAGCCCTGTCAAAACTGCTGGCTCAAGGGGCTTGTCTCAAGGAAGACAAAGGGTAGAGGTGGAAGACAACAGAGGCGAAGAGGAGGAGGAAGGCGAGAGGCGGCAGAAGCTGGGGATGTCCAGGTCACTGTGGGATCTGACAGCGGAGGACAACGGCAAGCTTAATTTAGCATTCTCTGCCTGAGAAGCAGATGTTACATCTTTTGTTGGAAGAAAAAAGAGATGGTGTGCTATTTTCATATAACATACTTTTGCAAGGAGTAACACCTAAAAAGGATACGTATGCATGTCTTATATGCTGGTAAGCACTTTATGTGCAAGTTATACTATGTTGGGTCTAAGGAGATTTCACATAGACAAGTAAGCAATTTATCCCTAATAATGATCCAGTTTTCTTCAGTTTTCTATCTGCAATGTTTTTTTTTTCTTCCCTTGGAAATACACTTTGTCACGTTTATTCAGTTTAAGTTTCATTTGATTAACACAAGGAATTGTTGAAGCATAAAATCTAATTACAGTAAAACAATAGCTCATGTGCACACCCAAACACACACTCGTACACGCACAGAAGAAAAACTGCAAAGAGAGAAGGCATTGCTCTGCGTCTGGGCAAATGAAAAGGGAAATTGCAGTTTCAGTTTTCCACTTTTGGTCAGTGACAGTGATTTAAAAACTCGTTATAATTTTCTTGCCTGGCATGTTGATACACTGCGAGGATGAATAACAAGATGTTCCACTTTCTGTTTGGACGACTTTTGAGAAAGTTCATGTAGCTGAACACTGGGAATGGTGCAAAGAAATTAACTTTGTCTAATAAAAAGTAAGCAGAAAAAAGCAAATAAAGAGTTCGCTCATTTTAATGTTTAGGAAAGAACTGTACAATATGTCTCTTATTGTATCAATAAGGGTGCATGTTCAAATTAAATGAAAACTCGAGATTTATTAGGATGATTTATTTATGCTAATGAAGGTCAGAAGCTGAACAATGCTGGTTAAATGTTGTCTAAAATTATACTTTAATCCTTGAGGCTTTTTATTCTTGCAAAAATTCTTTAGCTCACCTCCTTAAACTGTTGATATCACATCTTCTTATCAAAGAACTGACCAAGGTTAAAGAAGAAAAGCAAAGTGTAAATTCTTTTAGATTAAATAATGCATCAAACTCAGACTGCTTTTTTTGACCATCCTATAAGTGTACCTTAAATATACTAAATTCATGAAACATTGATACTGGGCTTTATTTCAGTGTCTTTATGTTCAGCATAATAAAATAATGTTTACACACCAAGCGTTCACAATGACTGTGTAGTCCTTTTTAACCTAAATTGAATTCCAGCACTGGGCGCCATCAGCTGACATAAACAAATGGTGTCATCTGCTGGCAGTACCACTGAATTACCAGAAAAGCCATTTGCCGACAACTAAATAGAGCCT
>NW_015150461.1:164671-169172 GCF_000732505.1 Cyprinodon variegatus | reverse complement strand
TGTCTCCTCAATCTCTAACCCAACCTAATCCAAGCTTTTCAACAATAAAAAAAGTCTGGTCATATTCAGAATTCCAACTTTTGAAAGTACTTTAAATATGAAATTATTACATACTGTTCACTAAATGAAAACTGTTCTAATTAAGAGTAATTTTCATTTGTTTGGTTTGTGACGTCACAGTGCGGTATCGCCTGTTGATCAAGTCCCAGTGCTGTATCTGGTATTTGTCACTACACGCTATCATCCAAGTCATCTTGAAAACCTTTTTTCTTCGAAATGTTGGCTACATATTACGTGTTTTTTCTCTGGCATGAAGTTCAATGGCAAATCCTCCGTCTTTGGCAATCTAACGACGAACCCGTCCATGGAGGATAATGAATCGGAAAGGTGAAATAACTAATTTTTTCTTCATTTTTATTCGATGTATTACAACATCCAACTGCTATGCAGGTGGGCATTGTCAGTTTCACTATTGTTCTGGTGAATTTCAATGGTGAAGTCCTCTGGAAATCTTAAATAATTGTTCTTGATTGCAGATGTGTCTAGTAGTTCCCATTGATTTTGCTTGTAAAGCGGGGAGAATGGTGCTAGGCTTACCGCACCGTGACGTCACTGCTGGAAGATGGCAGGAGGGAGGTGGTACTATATTTGGGCAAAAATGGCCGCTTCCAGACTCGGTTATCGTTATCGTTTTTTACTGATAACGCTAAATTAGTATTACTTTTAGGTATAAATGATTATCCATTGATCATTCCTTGCTGACCGGACTCTTCCTTTAAAATAAGGAAAGTCAGTAGCTGTAAATTAATGCTGCAATAAAATAAACTACAATATATTTTAAATTGCTTAAACTATTACCATTAGAGTGCAATGGTTTTAATTTAGCTGTTCATTCTACTGTGTAACAGATTTAAACATTGCAATTAATAAATACATAAACTGAAAAACGGACAAAAATATCAGCTAGCCAATATATCATCAATCTCTAATATAAACTGCAGCGTTTTCCACAGGAAGCTGCCTTCAGAGGTCATCATCTCAAGCTTTGTTGGTTCAGGACAGGAAGGGGCTGTGCAGTCTGCTGTACAACTTGGCAAATATCTCCAGAGGATCTCATTGTCATGTCAGATGACCTTTCTTTTTGTCTTTCAGTATCACATGTTTGTTGCTTACTTGCAACATTAAAACAGGCAAACTGCAGAGACTCTCATTCTTTTTAAATGTATCCACTGATTTGAACATTTTAGAGGTAGTAGCTTTAACTTTTTTCATTGATAAGCAGGTTGTTTGAGTTTAGTTGAAGATAAACTCCTTAAAGAATGATTTGCAGTCTCCCCCTCAATGTACATAGGTCCCTGCCTGGCCACTCCTGTAAACATTTTCTTGCTACGCCACTGATCTCTACAAGTCTTTTTTTCCTTTCTCTACACTCTCATCATCCAAATTCTTCATCTCCATTCTTTCTCCTATCCTTGTCCTTCTTAATCAGTATGTCCTCTCATTCCATCCATTCTTCTGCCTCTTTTCTCCCAGGGATTTCATCCTCTTTATCCACAGGCATTAAAATCCCTGCTTCTTCTCATCTTGTTTATTCCTCTCCTCTCTCACTCATCTTCATCTGTTTTTGTTTTTTTCTGAAAGTCATCCCTTCGTTTCCTGACAGGTACCTTTTTTCCTCCCATTCATCATTTCAGGTCACTTGAGATAGAAACACTAACCGGGGCTTCTTCTTCCCACCCACTAATCACGAACTCCCCAGATGAGCCTCCACCTTTAGGATAATCGATAACCTCATCCTCGCTTCTTCCACTGATTAAACCAGTAAAATCACAGCGATGTGTTTTGATCCTTGCTAGGGAAAAAATGTGTAAACCACACAACTCTAACATGAACACAGTATCGTGACTAAACAATATAACCAATATTTGCTGGCAGAGCTCTGGTAAATTATCCGATATATTGATTTTCCAATTAAAAACAAAACATTGAAGATATATGTACTCATGGGAGACATTTAATCTAAAAATGGGGTATGCCTGGACGAGGTAGATATTTGTTCTATCTAGACCTTTTTTATTGCACTGAATTAAAACATCTTATAGAATTTACCCAAAAAAAAGGAGAGATAACAATATATAATCAGTGATTAAGTACTTTTACTTAAATTCTTTTTGTAAAGTCTAATTAAATTTCAAGAGCTACTAGGCAAACCCAGGTAAGTTAAGCAAAATCAAAACTTATGTGGAAACATGTTACCACAAATTTGGAGTCAACTAAATCGACTTTTTTTTGACATTTTAAAAGTCTATATATATATATATATATATATATATATATATATATATATATATATATATATATATATATATATATATATAAGCAACTTATTCTAAACAATTCTATATCAATCAATTTTAAAACTTCTTTCGCTAAGAATATATGTGGTAGAATGACTATGTCCAGTACCAGCATGTTTATTCTAGCTAACTTAGGAGATCTACCTATTTAGCTCTCATATAACTCAAAAAAAAATTCCTGTTAAGTTATAGCTTACCATAGTGCAGCTTTGAAGATTGACTGTCATATTAAACTGTCAGAAACACAAACAATCAAGAATCAGACGTTATTATCCAACATTGACAAATCTATTGATTGTTACAGCAATCTTACTTATGGTTTTGCAGCAATGGCTGTACCTATTGCCAAATAGTTAGCCAATGAACCAATACCTATCAAGTAAAAGTGACTTTTAAATGATTTAATGGCTTGTATTTACCATCCACCAAAGCCATCTCTAAGGGACTCAGACTTTGCTTGCCAGACAAAAGGAACCATTCAGACTGAGGTACAATAAACGCAGGTCAAAAGATCCAGACACAGCAGAGCTTTACAGAGCCAGAAGGTATAGCAATTTTAAATAGATTTAGAATGTAGTTCACTAAAACTTTTAATATATGGCAGCCACAAACTTTGCTCTACAAGTTAGCAGAGAGTGCAGTAATGATGTGACCGATGACAAAGTTCACTAAAGTCAAACTTTTGTTGCGCTTTATTATCCAGGAGTATTACTTTAAAGTCATGAATAATATCCCCTTATTTAGTCATTACTTGTTTTATTATTCATCAGGAACACCAACATTAAAGCTTCTGTTTGTAATTGTAACATAAAATACTTATGTTTATAGTATATTAGCTTATATTTCGTATTTCACCTACACTTTTGATTGTTTTATCACAAAGTCCACAAACCAATACTTTTTTTCTCCAATTCTCTCATACAGAAATGAAAACTCCCCTGCTGTTGAAGTGTAAGTAAATATTCTTAACCTGAGAGCTGCCTATAAATTATAGCTGAATATTCAAGGGAAATAAGGTTTTGTTATGTGACAAAAACATTTCCACATCACCCTGAGGGTTTCTTTATTAACCGAACAATGAGCCATGATTACTGTGACCAGATCAAAATAAGATAGCAAACAGAAACAGAGCTGGGGGGGGGAGTTATAGTCCACCTCCAATTGATGACAAAATAATAGTCATCAATCAAGGCAAAAGGCGTACGGGTTAGTCCCCCTGTGAATGAACGGCCTGCCCCCCCAAACACAGCATGTCTAATCCGACCCACAGACCAGTGATCCGAGTCAGTCAGACCCCCTGGTAAACCTCTCTAACAGGCTTAATGTGTACTTGATTACCCGATTGTTATCAAAGAGGACCCCCAACCCACCAATATGAGTTAGTGAATTTATTTCCTACAGAATATTAAAAAACCATCAAGATTTTTTTTTTTTTTTTTTACAAGTTATTTGAATTTAAGTTTCTAAAGAATTTGCATAAAATATTTCAAAACAGGAAGTATCAGTTGGAGTAAAGCTTAAATAATCTATTTATATATTACTATGTCCAGTTAAAATGATAAATCTTTTGAAACTCTTAGATCAGCAGCACATGAATCACTGCTATAGATTACTGGCCCTTAAACAACCATTTTAGCATCACCAATGTAATAAAAAGCTATTACATTTATTCTGCAATAAAAGTAATGCCTAAAAAGTTTAAAATTGAGAGTTATGGAATATTTATTCCATCTACAGTAAACAACCCAAAAATTTGTTAAAGCAGCAGCTCACGGGAGTTTTTAAATTGCTACCTTTCCAATTTCCCACAGAAGTTAGCCATATTGCATTGCTAACATGGAAATAGTTTCAGTTGTGTTAGGTTGTGTTTATGGCTGCATATATAAGACTGCAACCACTAATAATTTGGTTCAAATACCTTTGTCAGGCTACAACGTTTTCTTTTCTTTATCTTATGAAAAACATAATAGGCTAAGGGTAGCTCCCTTTTGTAATAAAAAAAAAGAAAGAGTGTGCACCTTTAAGCAACACTGCATAACATTTCACCCAAACTTAATTTTTTTTTTTTTACATATATATTGTGGGATTTTTTTTTCAATTCAGCATTTGGTACGTATCCGCTGTGTTTTTGTATTAAAACAGTT
>NW_015150461.1:160496-164405 GCF_000732505.1 Cyprinodon variegatus | reverse complement strand
AGGATCCTGGCTTAAGATTCTGCATTATTAAAGCAGTGCAGGTTAAAGCATATTCCCAAACTTAGTGACTAATCTAAATGCCCAGCAGGTAAACTATGCTCAAACTGGAGGCCTGTAATGCAAAGGATTACATGACCAGGGATGTTAATATGAAAAACCTGTGTGAAGCTCACACTCCTCCTGAGACTTGTTGAAGATCTGGGTGAAGATGGGACCCAATGGTTCAGCTCAGGTCCTTATTTGTGCACAAATTATTTTACAAGGTTCCATTTTTACCACATATTCTTAATTCATGTTTGCTGGAGGAGGAATGCATCTAAAAGCTTCAGTACAGTAGCTTCTGAGCAGTGGATTTGGATGCCCTTGTCTTAGTTTGTTTTGTGACTTTTTATGTAAGTCCTGGGAAGAATCGACATGCTTCAGTTTTTCCTCAATTTGTGGATAATGGGGCTCACTGAGGTTTCCTGGAGCCGTTGTCAGGTGAGCATTCCCCGTCAGACCAGCATGCCCACTGTCAATACACATGTGAAAGACGTCAGATTTGCTTTTATCCCTTTAGTTTTGTACGAGAAATTGACCTTAAACTACCTAAACAAGCGTGTATCCCTTAAGTCATGTACAAAAAAAACAAAAAAAAAACAATTTAAGGTCAGATCACCATACG
This sequence comes from Cyprinodon variegatus, assembly GCF_000732505.1. Classification (NCBI taxonomy): domain Eukaryota; kingdom Metazoa; phylum Chordata; class Actinopteri; order Cyprinodontiformes; family Cyprinodontidae; genus Cyprinodon; species Cyprinodon variegatus. The sequence continues at coordinate 163,741 of NW_015150461.1, read as the reverse complement.
CTTAAAAAATACACCAAAAAGTAAATAATTAAATATTTCTTTTTGTACATGACTAGAGTGATACACGCCCGTTGAGGTAGTTTAAAGTTAAAAACTAAAGGAATAAACGGGTATTGACTATGGGTATGCTCATCTGACAGAACACCTTAAAACCTTACAGCTGGCTTTATAAGCCTTCCCAGATTGATAGCTGTCAATGACTGTGTTTCATATCTGGACCAGTTTGTTTATACTGCTTTAGAGATCTTTTCCTACTTCATGTTGTCAGACAGGTTATGATTAGGTGATTTCTCTGGCCTGGTGGAGCTTTTTAAACAGGCTAATTACAGTGATTCCACAATTTAAGAAGACATTTTACTCCATTTAAGGAGAAGACATTTTAAAAGCTTTTTTAATTAATTGTATGAACATAGCAGCACTTCCATACTGTTTTTTTAGGGGGCTGTTTCTTAGCTGAATATAACACGGTTTGAAGTCAGCTGTTGAAAGTAAAAGCAGTTCTTTTTTCATGTGTTGCTCCAAGCAGGATGAGTAAGATCAATCTGATGTAATATGAGGGAAGTGAACTTCCCCCTTTTCATTCACCCGCCAACAAAGGCCAAGAAGAGGGGAGAGGATTCTCTTCACTGTTCATTTTAAGACGTTTTAATCCGGGTGAGAACTGTGTCGATAGAATTAAGCTATTATTACCTACCCCAAATCTTTTTCTCTGAAGTAATTTACAGGAATCTTTTGTCGAATGTAATACCCTGTGAAAAACAACTGAGATGATTTTCACTTTCCACGGCTGTCACAGCACATATGGTGGCAAAATAAACAAAAGATATTCAGCAGACACTTTGAGCCATTGTCACTCCACTAGCTGATAACAGTGTGGAAATAGCCGCCTGTCAGGCTGCGTGATTACAGTGGACTGTTGGTAAGAATATTTCCAGAGGGCATATTTAAGACATGTCTCATGTTTCATTTCAACAGTGAATCATAATTTTGCTGTAAGCCGCATCACTGGTAAGACATGGCTTTCTTCATTTGAGCTGAGCGATGAAATATGCTCCCAAAAATGGAAAAGAAAAGAAATTATTCATGGAAAATGGAAATCAAGTGTTAATGTGATAATATTTCTCTGCCTTTCACAACTAAAAGACATGAAGATACATCATCCTTATCCACATTGCACCTTGAATCTACTGTCTGGACCGAAACAGATGGAAATGAAAGTGATGATTTTTATTGTCTCTGAGCGATGCGGGGATGATTTAAATTACTCATTAACCAGGACAACAAGATTATGCTTTGTAATTACATTTTCTCTCATGTACTATCAATTGCATCCACAGTCATGATGACGGTTAAGTAGATTAATAGATTCAGACGGCGAAAAGTGTCCAGTTTGCCAAGAAGCAGCAAAGTCACAGAGTTCTTGGTTTTTTGAGTTTGATCCCTTCCACCGCGGACTGGGTTTGCTCCAGCTGCCAGTTTTTCTTCCTGGAGGTTAGCTGGAGTAACATCTGTTGCTACATCACCCTGTCATGTTGACTGAAAAGCTCCTTGAGCAAGGCACCTTGACAAAAGAGCCTCCTAAGCGCCCTCTGAAGCAGTTTAAGTGTTGCCTGGTAACTATGAGTGAGTCGAACTGAAAGAGCTTCTGGAAATGATGCCAAGGCTGCCTGCTTGGAGCAGTTACTTAGCTACCAATACGCTAAGGTATTAAGATATGCTTTTAGTTTATGGGATGAGCTTGTTATGTTGTGCATGTGTCAGGAGTAATGTATGCACTCAGAAGAAGAACACAACCAGGTTGGAACCTTTATCACTTAAATGAACAGTTCAGTTTCTGTTTTTTTTTTTTCAAATTTTTTGGGATAAGATCACTCAAATTTTAGATCTTTGATTTACCACGTTACCACGTTGTCATTAATGCATCTTATAATGCAAACTGAATTATGAGCTTCTTCATGTGGTTAACCACAGCCCCTCTAGAATTACTGTAAGATTAATTTACACACAGTAAGGATTGATTTATTCATTAGGTAACTTCTCAGAGGAAAACATGCCTTCCTCTTCTTCAGCCTCCTCGTTAGGTGCTGCATCGGTCTATTGTATAAAATTGTTTTGTGCAATTTTATCAGGAGATTATAAATATATTAAATAAATACAACTGGAAGTTTTGTTAATTGGTCATTCAAATCAAGGGCAAATGTCTATAGTAAATTATCCAACTATCATTGCACATATGATTATGTACCAAGTAGAAAAGTAATAGTGTTTGGGTTTTTTTCCAATTCAAATACACACGGAGAAAACTGCTGGTAAACACGCAATGGTCACAGAATAACTTGAATCTGGTGAAATTAATAATAAATAAAAATCCTTTGAAAATGAAGACATGAAATCCAACAATCTGCTCCAACAAAAATAAAATAATAATAATAATAAATGGAAAAAAGGCCTGGAAAAAATGATGCTTCCCCCCAGAAAAGACTGATAAAATGCTTGCTGTGTCTTAAAATGTTTGCACATAAACAAAGATAGGTAATTTATCCCAAATACCTTAATTTGCTCTGTCCATAAAACATTATCCCAGAAATGATGAGGCTCATCTCTCAATGAATCACAAACTAATTCAATTTATTATTAATAAAGGCAACTTCCTCTTATCCAGGTTGTCCTCCTTTAGTCTTATTTTCACCTCACAGCATCGGCTTCTTCAGGGGGGCTATAAATTCAAAATAGACGTATACCAAAAACCAATCAAGCATACACTAAGTTATCATACCAGTATATTTATCTGAATGCCAACAACAACAAAAAAATGATAGAAATACTTTACAAAAACATAATTTAATCAACAGATTTACCTTTTGTAAATAAATCTTTCCCTTTTGAGGCTTTGTGAAGGCAAATCTCTGTTTCATACAGTCCAATATTGTGTCACAAACCTAAAGAAATAATGTACAAGTTTAATAATGGTGAAGCTATTAGTCAGCCTTATCTTGTGTTATACATACAAACTATTTATTTTCTAAGGATATGTTTATTTAAGAGCAACTATGCAAATTAACAAACACCTAGAAAAGTAGACTATATTATATTATTTTCCATGTGAATCCCAGATTGTGATTTAAAGAGCTTTAAATCAGTCCTACCTGTCTTTATCCATGCTGGGTCAGATCCTGACATTTGAAAAAGGTGGCAGAGAAAGCAGAATAAAGCCTTAGCCTCGCTGCATGCAGTTAGCCAAGCCT
>NW_015150461.1:156094-158664 GCF_000732505.1 Cyprinodon variegatus | reverse complement strand
GGTCCTCTATTGGGCAGCTGCCACTGCCTCACAGCACCTAGAGAATCACTGAACTTATATCCAAGCAGCCTATCATTTCAAAATATCTGCTCATAACAAGATTACAATGTAAATCTCATTATTGTCCCACAATGGGGAAATGAACTCTCTGCATTTAGCCCATCCCCTTTGGGAGCAGTGGGCCTCCATTGTGCGGCGCCCAGGGAGCAGTGTGGGGTTAAGGTTTTGCTCAGGGACCCAGAGTGGATTGAACCGTGTACTTGCAACCTTCTGAGAGCTCAAGCGCACTGCTCTAACGCCTACACCAACACTCCCTCAATGCTTTGTTGTATTTAATGCATTTTAATTGCTTAAGGATTAAAAGAACATGAGATGTTTGTATGATTGATTTAGTCAAAAACAAATTCTCTCAAAATTGCAAGTAATTAATTTACTAGTGAAGCAGCTGTCTGAATACATGAGTTCCTTGTGTATTCAAAATCATCTACATCTGTTTTTCCCCTCGGTATTACCATTTTTGAGTCTGAGCACCTGAAACACTGATCGCACCTGATGCTAAAACCTAAAATGCTGTATTCTTCTTCTTTGTATTAAGGATTGCTGTGTTGCCTCTTGGCTTTAAAAAGTTTTATAAAGCCTGTAACCATAAAAGGCATCAAAATTCTGACTTAAGCTTCTACAGCTTAGTGAAGCAGCAAAGGAGCTGCAAAACGATTGTACAAAACCTGGTAATAACTTTACTGATAAGTGTTCTTTTGCTTTATATACACACAGAAGCATATAGCAACACATGGCAGAGCTTTATTTGAGCTCATCCTCTCAGCGTTGAGGATTTCCGAACACACCTGACTGCTTTGTCTTCTCCCAAATGAGCAAACCACAACATCTGGAGTGTTATGGAAAGGAAAGCTCTGAGGACAAGAAGGAAGGCAGAGCAAACTGCTATCCAAACATACACATATGAGCACATGAACACAGACACGCCTGAGGCTACCAAAAAAAAGCAAAACTCTGTCTAATTGAATTGATCTACTCATCACAGTCACAAAAAAGAGACTTTTTTTAGCTGCTCACAAATATTAGAGCGATTATGAGGCTCATGTTGGGAGGGAAATCATTTTGGACAGACAGATATTAAACTGCAGGACTATTCAGAAACTAATATGCAAACTCAGAGGGGTTGGCATGATGCCGCTTTCCTCTCAGCAGAATGCTGTTTATGGCTGAAAGCATAGATGCATTAAAAAAAAAGGGATCCAGATCTGTTTTTTGAGCTCTCTGCAATTTGATCAAATGAGAATTTCTTTAAAATGTTGCCTTTAACTCTTTGTCAAAGAAGCTGCACAGAATGAGTTATAAAAAAAAATCAGTCTGTAACTGCTGCAATTTCTAATTCAACAGGTGTCGTTCAGAAGAGGAAAAAACACTTAACATGTATCACTTCCTTTTACTCTGTAAAATATACAGAGCTGTGCAAAAGTACCCATACAATTTAAATATCTGAAGACCTTTTTATGTTAAAATCAAAACATCAAGGTTTTTTTTTTGTTGTTGTTGGTTCTTTTATTAGAAATGTATGTTTTAGATCAAAACAAATTAGAGCATAGTTTTCAACAGGAAGGAATATGATACATGTTTATATATTTATTCCACAAGAATAAAGAATATAATTGTGAGTCTAGTTCTAGTCTAGTTTTATTTAACACTCTGATTCAATAAATTATAGAACCACGTCTGTTGTTTCTTTATACATCTACAAAAGGAGATTTTTTTTTATCCACTCTAAAATGTAAAATAGGTTTGAGTTCAATCAGATTGGATGGGAGATGTCTCAAAAACAAAACTGTAAAAATCTTAAAACAGTTAGCTGGGTTCACACTAGACTTTTCTAACACTTTTCTGCTTCAACTCCTGTAATTTCCATGTATTAAAGAGAGTTTTCCTTTTCCACACATATAGTACTATTTTCCATTTTGGGCTAATTGACCAGAGAATATTCTCAGTTGTTTGCTCCTACATGGCAAGTATTCAACGTATTGTCCTATAATCAGAGGTGGAAAGAGTACTAAAAAATTGTAATTGAGTAAAAGTATCTTTACTTTGCCTAAATTCTACTCAGAGTAAAAGTAAAATTACCCATCTCAAATGCTGATGAAGGTTCTCAGTCATCCAGGTCATAGTCATTCCGTAAAAATTCAAAAAATATCCACTGGACTTGGTCCAGTGGATATTTTTTGAATTTTTACGGAATACCCATCTCAAAATTTATTCAAGTAGAAGTACAAAATTACTTCCTTTAAAATGTAATTTGACTAAAAGTTACTTAGTTACTTTGAGTTATTTAATGCAAAAAAGGATGAGTCATGAATCGAATTGAGCTCAAGGTGTTTTAATCGATTTCAATGCGTATTTCAGTGGAAATCCACACTCGCAAAATATCAGCTGGGCTAAAGAACATACTTCGTCACAGCACAAGGACAGTCACAACAACACCATGATAACTAACTTACCGCCACATGTTTTCGTAAAATTTGATGTTGATGTTTTAAAAGCCGAAAGCTCCGTTTTGC
>NW_015150461.1:133940-155446 GCF_000732505.1 Cyprinodon variegatus | reverse complement strand
CTTCTCTGCCTCCTAGGAAGAAGCCTGACTGAACCCTGGAACTCTGGAAGAGTTTCATCTGCTGAAACCAGCCTGCCAGCTCTCAGGAGTTCACCAGAAGAATCTAACAATCAGAACCTGCCTACCCGCCCTCAAGAAAAGGATTGGAAGAAAGACTCTGGATCTGAACTCTGTTAAGTCTGAAGTCAAGCCCTGCCGCTGCTTAGCCCTCAGCCGACTCAAGCCTCTGGACCAAACTCGGTTCCCTCTCTCAGCTGCTAATCTGAATCACGTCACAGGTACAAACCTGCACAATTCCTCTGACCAAGATCTTCTGCATCCTGGCTAACCAAACTGTCCTTCTCTACAGAGAACCCTGTGAGACCAGTCCCGGATCTGTTTCTCTGATTAACTCATAACTTGTTTTTATCTTCAATAAACAGTCAAACTTTTAACCTGCCTCCGTTGTGTTCTGCATTTGGGTTAGAACCCTGAACCCAATCATGACACCCTGCCTATAATGTATAACTTAAACAAGGGGCTTCTTCTGGCTCCTCCTGCATAAAAGGGAGATAAAAGAGTTAACAACCAATTTAACCTGGAAATATTCACACAGAAGACCTAAGACAATTAGAGAAATTTATTACAATAATATGCCCTTTGGTGCTCAGGCCACGGTTGAAGACATAAGCATTGAGAATTACGATGTTATGATTGAGCAGATGAATTAGGATAGATTCATCTTCCCCCCCACTGGTGGAGAAATGGAGGCCAGAAGAGGAAGGAAGCCAGATGAAAACATGGATGGTGGTACAGCCACAGGGCTGATAGGCTTGCAGAATCGGATCATCAGAGGACAACTTGACAAGACATGAGGCTGAATTAAGTCTTCCAGTTTACTTCTCACTTAAACTGCATTAGTTGTGCTTCCAACATATTTTTTCAACTAAGCTGTGGTTTACCACAGCCCCTCTAGAATTACTGTAAGATTAGCTAAGGATTGATTTATTAATTAGGTAACTTCTCAGAGGAAACCATGCCTTCCTCTTCTTCCGCCTCCTCATTAGGTGCTGCATCGGTCTATCTTAGAAGATTGTTTTTTGCAGTTTTACCAGGAGATATGAATATATTAACTAACTACAACTGAAAGTTTTGTTAATTAGAGGTCATTCAAATCAGGAGTAAAACCAATGAATGATTATTAGTTAAATATTATACTGATATCTGCTTACTCACCAAGGTTCTTTAGTCTTGTACCTGAGGTTGAAATTCTGAGCCGGCTGTTAAAATCTAGATGCCTTTCACCAATTTAGTCATTTAAACTGTAGTAATCAGCAGAGTTATTAATCAACCGCCCAAAGGAAATTGTTTGTTTCTCCAAAAAGGGTGGATCTGGCTCTAAGCAATAAATCATTCACTGTATAAATGACCGCAGGTTAAAATATCTGTATCTTTATTGTCTAATAATCCCTATTACAGTGTTATTATATCTAATAACTATGCAAACACTACTACCGAAAATAATCACAAAGCAAATGAAAAGCTAATAAAAGTGAGGAAATGGAGTCAAAGAGTCCTTTAAAGAGCCTCTAAGGAATGTTCAAGTTTTAAGGTTTGGTGGATTTAATGCATTTACAGTATCTACTGCTTTTAAAATAGCAGCAGATAAATGTGAATAATAAGAGAGATCTTAAATGCAATTAAAACGCTGAGGCTTCATTTGGTTTTACAGTGAAAAATGAATAATGTCCCAGAAATGTATTACAATGAAGTACCCATTTGGTATCAGGGGGAAAAAGGGGGGAAACGAGAGGGTTACTGTGTGTTGGCTCATTGGAAAGGAGGGGACAATGTCCGGTGCGGTTCGGCTTGGGACCACTCATCCAGGAAAGGAGGGGGATGATGTCCTGTTCAGTTCCACACAGTCCCCTCATCCATCAGGCAGCTTTCAGAGAGACTTACATTAAATTAGTCTGATGCAAAACAAAAGAGGCAGATCTGATGACTTTAACTTACAGAACCTGTGAGAGGACTTCTCCTCAGAGCGATGGGTAATAGCTTTGTAGCAGTGGCAGATGCACAGCTTCAAAACAGCGGCTAAACCAGTGGGGTACAGTACAGCTCTTGGAAGCGGCACCTCGGCAAGCAGACCTGTTTTGTGGACGACAAATGATAGTCTACCAGGTGAAAAACTGGATAGCTTTTCTCATCTGCTTCTGGCTAAGTAGCACAGCTTCTGCTGAAGACCTGTGTGTCTCCTTTATCAGACTCAAGGGTCCATAGGGCTAAAATCAAGACAAGGGATAGTCGGCTGCTTAAGTAATCTATGTCGCAGGGATGTGATGTCATTGGGGAATCGCTCTCGCTTACATCATTTGAAATTTGATCTCCAACAATTGTAATATCTACAGTAGATAATTCTTTCGAGACATTATATTGAGAATACAGTTCATCTAAGCCCAATTTTGAGGTAGACAAATAAATATTTGAATGCTTCATTCAACTGTATTATTGATCTGATAGCAAGAGGGGCACAGTTGGTCTTTTCTTCCCAGTTCAAAAGTAAACCTACACAATCTCTGCACATCAGGGTAATAGCTCAGAAGCCTGTTATTTGCAGCACTGTCATCAGCAGATGATTGCTTCCTTGCCTTTTGTGGTCTTTAAACATGGTTCAGATGAGAAAGCTGTCTTCGGTAATTCAGAAACGGGTCAGTTGTGTCAATGATGAACTCCACAACCATTTCAGGTAGAGGTCTTATCACATTTTAGGACATCTAACATTGAAATCCCTTTCAACAACTTGGCGTAAAGAAAGGAACCAGACTTCAAGCAATCGTCATTACTCATATTGACAGTTACATAGCAAGAAAATCCAATAATGACACAATAATATGGGATTTACATTCATGCCCAACATTGCCTTGTGTTTAATTTCCATAGATCAGCAGCTGGTGTCCTTGTAGACTTCAACAATAATCAAAGGAACAACTGTCAGACATTTTTTTCTCTTATCAGTTATGCAAACAGCGTTACCACCACAGGTGGAAATCTCTGTTGTGATGACCTCTGTTACAATAACTAGCAGTTGTTGGATAATGTGAGACAATTGCAAGAAGCAAAAGTAGGGCATGACAAAAAGGGTGATGGGTAACTTTAATTAGTTTAGCAAAACAAAGAAAGCATACTGAGTGCTCCAAATATCTTATAAATATGAAACCGGGGTAAAGCGGTTAATTTTGACTAAATAGCGGTGCAAACAGTGGGGGGTAACAATAGGGTTAATAATGTATGAGCAGTTTTATGCATTTTAGGGAACAATTTGCTCTACACTATACCCAAACAAAGCTCCAGGCTGAACTATATATAGAGAGTAAAGAACCTATGGGTGGGGTGGGCATTATGTGTTTAGTTATCCTTCTATTTTTTTTTTCTGTTTTCCTTTTGTTTATTGATGTGCACTTTAGCCTTACCTTTTATGCTCGTGAAAATGTCTTTAGTTTCTTACTTTATTTTTGAAGTGTTCCCCCTCAGCTCCCCTGCCTTCATTCTGCATCAGCTACTTCCCATTTCCTCACATTCACTCCTCTGGATAATTCTTCATTCGATAACCCTGCCACAGTATACAAGCTGACTTGTCTTTTTATTCACCACTAGATTATTCTGTTATTCTACTGGATATTCTGTTACCATGCCGTTTTCATTGTCTATTTGTTCTACCTCATTTCCACTTGTTTCCTTTCATTACCTTTATGAGTCTCCTTTTTTTGATGATTAACCAAATTCACATCCTGCACTAGGGTCTGTGACGGTTTTGGTACTGTTTAAGTTTTTTTTTTTTTGAGTTTTCAGTTTCACTTTGATCCTTGTTTTCTTTGTTTTCTAGTTTTATTGGTTTAATTCCTATTTTGTGGTGTTTTCTGGATGTATTTTAATTCTTGTGTATTTCTGTTGCCCTCTTGTGTCAGTCTCCTTTTCCTTAGCTCCTTTCTAACCTGCTCCCAATCTGCTGATTACCCTGGTCTTTGTTTCTCTATCTGCACCTCCTGCTCAGTCACTGTTGCTGGTTTGTCGTCATTTCTTCGCCCCCTTGTTGTAAGTATTCCGGGTGGAATTTGTGGATTTATATTTTATGGATTTTTGCTTCTGTTACCCTTTATTGTTATCAAATCTTCAAAAAACCACTTAAGCTTCAGTTTCTGCATTTGGGTCCTGTCAAACCGCTGCCCCACAGTGACAGGGTCCTTTTATAACCAAATCATGACATTGCACTTTAAGCCCCCAAGCTGACACAGTTTTAATAAATTATTGGTACGAAGACAAAAGCTAAATTTGGGAATGTAAAAGGTAGCAATTTAAATCAGAGTTCCTCAGTTCTGTTCCTCGAGATCTGGTGTCTTGAACCTTTTAGGTGACTCTTTTTCCACACCTTAATCAAATGGCTAATTCACCTCCTCACCATGCAGTTAAGTTTCCAAAGTCCTGCTAATAACCTGATTATTTAAATTAGGTGTAATGAAGCACAGACACATAAAACATGCAGGACACAGGACTTCAAAGGCTGGAATTGAGGAACCCTTGTTTAAATCATAGAAATAGTGGAACCGTATCAATGATGCAATAATATAAATGCAGCAACAAAAAGTAGCCTACATAATGCTGTTAACTTCCAACTGCATTTTCAAACACTACTTTTGCAACTATTTTGATAAATTAACTGTCATTGATGCTATTTTAAACTCTTGACATCAAACCAAGATTTACACCTATGTACTCTATAAAATATCCATCATAAAATCATGACTATTGAATTTTAGTATATGGCTTTTCTGGTGCCAAAATTAAGCAGCATTTGCTCAGTATAGCACATTGTTTTTATAGCTGCCTTTCACTTAAATGCTGTGTTGTCTCAGGTTATTTATATCGTGATCATGCCATGCATGTTGGTGTGTGTGACAGCGAGAGTGAGAGCTACCATGATGACAGCCAATTAATTCAGCTTTCAGCGACTCGTTGAGAAGAAACAGTGACTGGCTGCATTAGTCATGCAGTATGGCAGCAGCAGCATGGGGAGGGGTTGCTCTCATACACTTTGAAGGGGACCGCGTTTGCCCACATTGGTTGTTTGCCTCTTTTGCGACCCTGTCATTCACAAGGGGGGTGGTGGCATGAAACAGACTAAAGTAACCATGGACAGCATCTAAGTGCAACCCAGAGAGGTTTTGTGTCAAACTTTCAACAATGCACTTACCAAACTCAACAGTGTGCAGCCCTAACAGCTCCTTTAAAGACAGCATCACAATTTGGCCCACGGAAGGACAGAAACAGACATATTTTTCAAAGAAAATTGTTTGGTCCAAAGGGACTTGAACTTTTTAACTTTGTGTGATATTACAAACACAATATTCACTTTGTTTTAATGGAATCTCCTCTGTAGCCTACAACAGGTTCGTTGTAGAGTTGTTCCATTCTGAGCTCCACCTACTGTATCCACCAACTCTTAACACTTTAAAGCCCGATCCAAGAATAAAACAAAACAGAAAATAACTTTTTTTTGGTTTTAAGTCCTTATTTGGTCTTTTAACAAAATATGTAAAAAGAAAAAACAGAAATACATTTTTGATATTAATAATTTATTACTATGCGATAAGTCAAGATTATTTTTTGTGTAGTCTTCTGCCCTCTGTTATCAGTTATATCTGAATGTGTACAATAGGATTTTGAGCAAAGTTTTTACCGATAAATTATGCAAAAGGTGTCAGATGCAAAACATTTCAGAAACCGTATGTATCAAATATGATACATTTGGCATTATAGGGTTAAGGGCTTATCTGCCACTTTTTAAAGCATTAGTAAGCGTGATGCTGTCAGTATCTTATTTGGGGGTAAAATGTGCACCTTGCATCCTGGTTCCCTAGCCAGAACACATGTCTCACAAATTCCACGAGTCTTAAGGGAGTTGTGTGCACCGCATTGTGTTAAAATGTACTTAATTAGTAGAGGTTATCTACAAATACATGCCTCCATTTTAGAAACTTTGTTTATGTAATATTTTCATTAGATCTTAAAATTGCAGGTGACATTACATTGATTTCATGTCATTTTGCATTAAAACTGTGTAGCAGGACATACCTAGTGGTTTTGAGCTATTATGAATGAAACAGGATCATTTTTAACACCAATACCCTATATTTAGTGGCACCATGGCAGCACTCTGATTAATAGTAGTAGAAACTAGTAAAAACACATTTTCATGTGGTGAAGTCAGGGAGAGAAACACTCAACATTCTATAATGGAGATGGATTGATGGTTGTTCCAGAACATCCAGTCTGGAATTTTTTTGTGCAGTTGAACAATCATTTCAAGCTCAGGAAAAGGCAGTTTATCCAAGGAATATGAAGGCATCACACCTTACAGGTCACTATGCAGAGAGGACCTCTAGCCTACAGAGTCAGAATCTAAGCCAGAGGATGACGTTTCAAGCACAGAAGAGGCACCATGGAGTGCTTCATCTTCTACTGATCTCATCTGGCCTGCTTTAACCAATCTGAAAGCAGCTGAGATTTCTTATGGAAATTTTATTTTCTTATGGGGGTTGAAGCAAAAACTGCAATACAAAGGCATAGCTGTACTTTAATCCATGAAAACTTCAGCAACTGTGCATAACAACGTTGTACTAACTCTCTGTTGTTCTAATGTGTATGTCAATCCTGCTTTTTGTCTCAGTTACTAAGCAGTGCTGAAGTCATCTGAATAACAGGGGTGTTTTTGATAAAAACTAATTTTTGAGGGCACCGTAGAAATTTTTACAATGATCATCAGTGATAGCATTTTGGTCTAAGAAAATGTCAATATCATGTCAACAACACTTTAAAGGGAAACAGGACTAGCTGAGTATATTTGGCCTAAAGAAGTTTTGTTCCTTTTTTCACCATTAACTTAAAAATTGCTGTTTATGATATGTAAGATGTTATATATTATATAAAATATTTTAGATTTGGATCCATGGAGGTTGCCATTTTTTCACCTGTGCAATGCATGCTAACATTACTAGAGTTATGGGGTTTTTTTTTTCATTTTATGTTTAACAAATGTAAATTCAGACAATGCCACTTTGCATTGCTACTTCAAAGTTTTCATTAGCCTTTATACATGTGATATCTGTCAAAACAAACAAAGGTGATAAGATTCTGATTTACTATTTACTACATGAGCTAGAGCTAACACCACTGGCAAAAACTAACCACTAGGCCACTATCCCCTAATACTGAAAAAATAAAACTGGGATCCTATCTCAATCTCACTGAAGCTATCACCTTATTGTTTTTGAATAATTAGTAAAACAGAATTTGTAAAGAAAAAGAATTTAAATAGATCCAAAGGAAATTTAATTGGAGTATTGGAGGGGGGGTGGGTTGGATAAGCATCTCCCTGAAATGAGTTTTTGGAACTTGGGATGTCTGCTAATAGGAGGAGTGGTGGTTTTTCGTAGTTAGTATGAATGACTGTATAAAGTGACAGTGAATCAGTTGTTGTCACACATGATTCTTATAGGTGTTAAAAGATTGATAATAGAGGTATGGTTGTTTTCTTGCCCCTCAAGTGCAACAAGAAACAGAACAGAAACAACTTTGAGACCGAGTCATTTTTCATCACTGTCTAATGCTAAAGCTATAGCTACCGGAAGATGTCATGCACCTTATCCACTTTATAACATGGAAGTCTGAAAAAAAGGCTTATATGCCTTTGAAAAAGTTTAAATTCTGATGCTTACTTTGAAAACTTGAGCTCTTTGTAGCATAGGTTTCTATCTGGGTTACTCTTCCATCACCCTTAGTTTTGTCCTCCTAATCTAGTGATTTCTGCATTCTCCACACTTTCATTGTGCTCTGGTTAGAAATGAAAATGGTTTAACATTACTTATTGCTGTTTTAGCATGACAGAGTTAGTGTTACAGGACCTAGCATTACTGTTGCAGCTCTTCAGCAAGGAAAATCTCTCCTTGCTGTCGCTATGATGTAATTAATAATATTTTTCAATACTTCGATGTAGCATTAAGAGAGAGGAATAGCAACGTCAGCAAGATAGAAAAATTTAAGTACTGTAAATATGTTTGAAACTAAATTTGAGCTCTATAAAATAGAGTATTTATTAATATTTTACCTGAAACAAAACGACATAAATCGATCTTGATGTTTTATCAAATTAAATTTAAAAACATTTAGCAGGGGCACACAGTACATAAGACTGGGAATGAATTAAATCTGTTGAATTCATTTTAGTGCAAAGATGCAAAATTATGCAAAATACTATATTTATGTACCTATTTTTAATCCAGGATGATCAGTGGAAACTTTGTGCACATGTGTCTTATGTTCAATGGGGAAACTCTCTGTCTGACTGCAGCTGCTGCATCTGACTGCCTGTCAGATTTTTGGAGGAGAAACTAAAGACGGAGCAATCAATGCCGTAATGTGCTCTCACCATGGTCTCCAAAAAAAAAAAAGAAATAATGGCTTGTATTTTCCAATAGTCGTTGAAAAAAAGTCACTGGAAGAGTCTAGACAACAAGCAACAAATATAGCAACAAAGTCGCTAAGTTGTTAACAGGGCCTTGGATATGTCATTTATCCTGAAGGCGTTGCAACATAAAGAACATATTAGGACCATGTGACAATATTTTGTTTAAATACATTTAAACTAAACAGCTAACAGTGTTTTTACTGTATTGCATTTATATTGAAATAAAATCTGTTGTTACAAATAATTGTGGATTCCTTTAAAGACACACTTTGTTGGTCAATCACATATATCCCTATTAAAGCATTACAAAGTTCATGACTGTAAGATGAATTTTTTTTTAAAAAAAAGATATAAACATTTGCTTAAGAAACAGTGAAGTTTTTAAATAAGAGTTCCCCCACAGTGGAAACGAGAGACGAAAACATCTTTGCAGGAAGCATGTTCTGCAATGTTTGCACTAGTTTCCCTCTCTTTGTTACTATCATGCAGATGTCAGGCAGTATTAGAGAAATGAATAGCTAACAGCCCGTCGGCTATGGAAATGGAATCAGGTTTGCAGTTTGAAAAGCGGCAAAGTGAGAAATAAACAGCTTGTCCTTCATAAGCAGCTATTTCTTCACTGAGAAAAGTAAATGCATTGATTTTTTTTTTCTTGTTACTTACGAGCTAAGGCAGCTCATACAAAAGTGAAAACGACAAGAAGGTCATCACTAGTGTCCTCATATTTTATAAGCCATAGTAAACTATTTATTACCTCATATGGAGTAGAGCTCTAGTATGTACCTTATATTAGATGGTGTAAAGAAAACAACTTGATTTTAAAGATTCAAATTTGAATCCTCTACAGAAACCTTGAGGAAGATTGTTTCATCAGTGATGAAGAAACGAAGAGGATGACCAGTAGGTGGTTGCTCTGCTGCCTCAGTCAGCTCCCTGCTTACAAAAGGCCATTAGCCAAGGTGTGTAGCTGACAGATGAAGGCCCCCCGATGGTGCTGGTTCAAGCTGTGATTTACAATCTTTATATTTAACTGAAGAGAGATTAATTATCGCTGGCAAATTGACAGGGCCAGTGAGGTGAGGGAGGTCTCTGACTGACATTGCCATTCCTCACAACGCTTCCCGCCCGAGGGCAACGCTCCTGACCTTGAGATGTCAAGCATTTTGGGCACCTCATCCAGACCCCTCCTCCTCCCAGCATCACCTTTCTTCCCCCCAATCCTATAATCGTCCTTTTTTGTTTTACAGGAATGCCATGTCACGATAAAGCAAACAATGACTTTCAAGCGCTCCCTTATAGCTTATATTGATGTTGTTGGAAATGTGCTGAGGTGTGAGCATGAAGAGTGTGTTTGGTCCCAAAAGAAGATAAAAACAACCCCTGACTGCTTTATATCTGCTAATTACGGAGCTCCTAAAGAGACATGGAGGGGGAAAAAAGAACTTTTGCGAGATCCCGCAATAGTTTTGCGAGATCTCTCAAAAGTATTGCGGGATCTCGCAAAAGTTTATTTTTGTGATATCTCGCAATACTTTTCCAAGATCCTGCAATACTTTTGCAGGATCTCGCAATACTTTTGCGAGATCCCGCAATAGTTTTGCGAGATGTTGCAAAAGTATTGCGGGATCTCCAAAAAGTATTGCGGGATCTAGCAAAAATTTATTTTTTGCAATATCTCGCAACACTTTTGAGAGATCCCGCAATACTTTTGGGAGATCCTGCAATACTTTTGCGAGATCCCGCAATACTTTTGCGAGATCTCGCAAAAGTATTGCAGGATCTTGGAAAAGTATTGCGAGATATCACAAAAATAAACTTTTGCGAGATTCCGCAATACTTTTGCGAGATCTCCCAAAAGTATTGCGGGATCTCGCAAACGTTTATTTTTTTGCGAGATCTCGCAAAAGTTTATTTTTTCCCTCCATGTCCCTTTAGGGGCTCCGTAGCTATTTGCTGTTTCTTTGGGTCACAAATCTGGATTTTTATTTATCTTTTTAATCTAATATATTAGTGACGTTCTTCCCTCCTCCCATCTTTAGGGAAATGTGAGTTCCAAAATCGGCGTAATGTCATGCAGACACACAGGAAGGTTGTGGATGTAATGTTACTGCAGCTTCACACAGTTGATGATGATCGTCCATGATGAGAAGATGATGTCTGTTCTGGAACATGGAGATTTGTCAAAAGAAAGAACCATAATTACTGAAATCACATTTAATAATAATAATACATTTTGATTTGTAATGCACTTTACATTTAAGAAATAGTCTCAAAGTGCTACATTTGACCATTTATTTTAGATATTCGGCTTTTATGTTACATCATTGGAGAGAATTTTGTTACATTTGTAAAACCGTCATTAAAAAAATTAAAACTTAGAACTCATAATTATATCAAAAACGTTGTTTGGGGTTTTTTTGTTTGCTTTTACCCGACATGACGTCATAAAAATCATCAAATAGCTTGAAGAGCATAAAAGAAAAACAAACTAAAATCTTTTCTAAAAGTATCTTTAATAGTCCCATGCTTGAAAAACAAATGTTGGCTAAAGTTAAATGAAACTGAAGGATTGAGGACCTGATCTTAAAAGAGGTACAAACATGTTTGTATGTACAAAGCAGATCTTCTAAGAAGGCACAAAGTGATTTTGTATTTGCAATTCAGCAGACAGTGCATGCACACAGTTTTTTTTGTGTTTGCCTTCATCACTATGCAAATCATATTCTAATTACCAAATTTATGGGTGGAGGCTATGGAAATACCACGTGTAAAGCGATTCACCAAATCAGAAACTCAACTGAAGCTGCAGTTTTTCTTTTTTTTTTCAGTACTTCTGAAAGTCAGATAGAAAACTGAGACATGGAAATATCCTCAGTCATTGTTATGACAAAGGAGGAGTTGGTGCAAAGCAAAACAATTGAGAGATTCTGTGCGCAGGAAAACATATTTGGAACGTCAGAAATAACAATAGTAGAATAATATCAATAAAGACAAAAACGCCAATGCACGTGAGCACAAATGAATACAGTGAGATTCAGAAAATAACCAAAACAAAAGACTGAATTTAAATACATGGCATGTTTATGTAAAAAAGTAGAATAACAAAATAGACATGAAGGATGCATCTGAAATTATTCATCTCTCACACCAGGCTTTCTTAACCCTGGTCCTCAGGGGGCACTGTCCCACATGTTTTAGGTGTTTCTCTGCCTTCACATGCCTTACCTGAATAAAAAGGGGATTAACAGACTTTTGCAGCGTTTGAAGGCTGCTGTAGAGGAAATGCATTCGTTTAAATCAGGTGTTCTTAAGCAGAGACACATCTAAAACATGAAGGGCAGTGGGCCATCAGGGTTAAGAAACCCTGTCTTACACCATGCAACATAGATTTTTGTTTCTCTCTGGATTTAACAAATGTTTTTTTTTTTCATTTTAGTTATTTTCCGCTTTTCATAAATTTTATTTTTGAATTGAATTCAATGGAACTTTTGAATTTTTACTTTTGACTATAGCATTTAGATATTCACTATCTATATAACGTGCTATAAATATTATTTAGTATACTAATTACCTTTTTTTAATAATTCTTTGAATTTTTATCGTCATGTCCATGGCTTAGAATATCATCTTCCTATTATGCCCACTATCAAACTGCCTGTAAAACAAGAAATCTGCTCATTTGAAATGGGGGGAAACCAAACCTCTTGACACATGTTAAGATTATCCAACCTATTATAACTATTACACTTAGGGATTTGTGGCCTAGTGGTTGGAGCATAGAGCTTGGAATCTGGAGGTTCTGAGTTCGAGCCCCACTCCCACATACTGCAACTCTGGCTCTCTGAGCAAAGGCCCTTTAACTCCACACTGCTCCCCCATTGCCATGCAATGGCAGCCCACTGCTTCCCAAGATTAGGGGTTAAAGGGGAACGCTGTTTTTTTTTTACATTGGTCCCTTGAATTTAAATGATTACATCATGTTCTACTCATAAGTTTTGTGTCATTTGTAGCTGTTCTCAAGATTTTCGGTTAGGATATATCCAAGTAACGTCTTCCTTTGGGCAACGACTTGAAGGCACAAACGCCAGCATTCATAAAATAATGTCCACCAGACATCTGCGGTTATATTTTTGATATTTATATTTTTTAAAACAATGCGGTGTGTGAATGACGTCATCCGCGTGCGCTTGCTACCATTCATTCATCCTGTCTGCTGAACTGCTGCTAGTTTTACTCACATGCCTGGAAGATGTCTAGTGCTCCTACCACAGATGATCTCGCTCTAGAAATTGAATTGAACGATTCAGATTAGCTAGCCGAATGAATAGAAGGGGTAAAGGGTAGCCGCCTGTGGCCCGGGCTGCCTGTCACAACTCCAGTCCGGCTTGCGGTTGGTAGGACAGTTGTTCCCCTACATGTTATGAATTCTGACGTGCCATAAAAGAATACATTATGAACAGTTTAGTTTGTGCCTTCAAGTCGTTGCCCATAGGAAGACGTTACTTGGATATAATGATTTTATGCACTATTTTTGCACGCCACGTATCACTTTACTTGGATTTATCACTTTACTTGGATTTAGTTTTTACATATGCATAGATATACGTACAGATATATATATACAGAAGAGCTATATGTGTATATATTTTATCTCTTTTTATTCTTATTCTTTATCTTTATTATATTGTATAGTTGGATGTGTGTATATATCATATAAAACTGTAACTGGAGCGTGTAACAAAAGTAATTTCCCTCTGGGATTATTAAAGTATTTCTGATTCTGATTCTGATACAATCTAGCGGAATATCTTCAGAACGGCTCCAAATGACACAAAACCCATATGGGTGAGTAGAACATGATGTAATAACGTAAAATCAAGGGTCCAATGTATAAAACCGCATTCCCCTTTAAATGCAGAGGTAACTTTCTCCAAAGTGAGATCAATAATGTTCAATTATTATTATAATTACACTTAGATCCGTGGCATGCTTCTGTTTACTTTCACCACCCTTCAGCTTTCCACTGGTTGCCTACTGCACTTAGGCAGAAAAGCTGACGTGAAAATAATTATTTTCACTTGGGACATGTACAGGAGGTGTTGTATTTTGAGGAGGGCTCACCTGTTAGTAAAAACAACCTGGGAGAACATCCAAAGCCTCATTCACACCTCCTAGACAGCTCTGCTGTCAGCTTGACCGCAAACCGTCTGATGTAAATGTTATCCTCTCTATCCACAGATACTGATTGCGGGGTTGTTTAGCAGGTCAGTTGTTAATTAATTTTCCAAATAGGCCTTTTTATGAAGAAATTATATGCCTAATATTTAAGACACATAAACCGTTTCCACTTGTTATCTTTGTAGATGTCCCTACAGTAATTTTCAAGAAGTGGTGTCAAACCCTTTGGCCTAACAAACTTAGGGCCTACCTTGATAAAATGGGTGGATTTACCATTACTTTTATAGAAAAAATATATTAAACTACCTTTGGCATCAAAAACAATGGTTATGCGATCAATCATCACGCTTGTGTTTATCAACTGATGAAAACCGACAGAAAAAAACACATTGAATATGTAAAAGGACTGTTTTTGGCAATATAGTGCGGCTTGTATTGGTGTACATTTAAGTCAAGCTTGAAATACATTAATAAATGGTGGTGTCTAATAGTTTATCTTCCTGATTTAAGAGCAGTGCAGTTTTATAACTGAGATTAGAAAGACAGAGTTATTTAGATCACAGTTTTCATAGTTGGTGCATCTTATGTCAAACAGAGCTTTTAGTTTAGCCTTGATGCACTTATCTGCAAAGCTGATGCTTCACATAGCTAAAGATATGGAAGCTCCTGTATGCCAGGACTAATGAGGACTGCTCCAGTTGTGCTCAGCAGCTGTGTTATATCCTATTTAACCATACATTTGAGTCACTTGGTGAGTCAAGGTAGTACAACAGCTCTGCTGTACTCTGATCTGGCAGCTGTTTCACTGAGGTGTGTAGAAGAAAGATAGTGACTATGAGCTCTGACACACACACACGTCCCAAAGTGGGAGTAACGATAAAGTAGAGATATCTGAAGATAAACAGATGGATACACCTATAGTAATAATCAAATGGCACGTGGCTCCTTCCAGTATATCTCTGGGCTGAAAAGTTTTATTAATAAACCATAGGAAGAAAGCATAGGCTTTATCTCTGAGCACAATAATTTGTGGGAATTCTCACAATTCCACATACGTTTTTAGATTTCCTCTCAATTCTTGCTTTGTTATGATTCATAAAGCAATGCTGCCCCTTTGCAAACTAGAGGAAGTGTGCAGAGGACTTGCAGCTGAAGTGGGTTTATTATGCTCTATAACGCCTCTATGAATAATCTTTTCTAAGGAAAGTTAGTTATACTAACAGAGGGAATTAAGACAATTCTGGAAAACAGCATGAAAAGTAAAAAAGAAGCAAAGTGGCTTTTTTCAGTACTGTTTAAAAAAATAAATAAATAAATAAATAAATAAATAAACATAAGCTCTCATGGCATATTTCTCATTTTTCTATATATAAAAAAAACACAATTTTTCACAAATCCAACTCCAGTTTATTAACGCAGTGCACAATAACAAGGCCCGATTAAAGTAAAGTTAAATTCAGTTAATTTCCTTCTACAGGAAGTTATTCCTGTTGGGATCTGGAGATCTGCCACCTTTCTCCAGCAGAGAGCGCCATGGGTCTCCTGAGCTGGAATCTCCTGCACACCTGAGGATCATCAGCCCATCAGGAGACCAGCTACATAAGCAGCGGCCAGACCTGTCTTCATTGCCGGGGTGTTGACCAGTTTTGGTTAGCAGAACCTGATCCTCAGCCTGCACATAGAATCTCTGTCTGCTCTGGAGAGTAACTCAGATTCTAACCTGCCTCTGTCTTCTCTGTTTTATAGGAAAACCTGATTGAAGTCTGTAGCTCTGGAGGAGCTCATGTTTGGAAACCTGCCTGCCTGCCCAGAGAAGCCAAACCTGAAGATCCCCTGTCTGTATCTCCCAGTTAGTTCTCAGGAGAGAACTAGGAGAACAACTCAAGGTCTGAACCTCGCTAGCCTAAAGCTAAGCTCTGCCGCTGCTAAGCTCTCTGCTGAATCCACAGTCTCTGGACCCAACCGGTTCCCTCTCTCCACCGATCAGTCTGAACCTCATCAGGTACTAATCAGCATCAAAACTCTGTCAAGACATCACTGCTACCTGGCTAACCAAACAATCCCTCTCTGCAGATTACTCTGTGAAACCAAGTCCCGGACCAGTACCAGAACCAGTGCAATCGTTTACTCTGTGTGTGTTTATTTAAATAAACTGTTTGAATTTTTACTCCCGTTTCTGTGGTGTGTTCTGCATGTGGGTTTAATCACAGTCCCATCATGACAATTCCAGTATTATCAGATTCAGAACCAGTCTAGTTCCAAATAACATTAGAATACAAGATAGTCTGAGTTTCATAGTATATGCAATGCAATTGATAAAAAGAGTTCGACAGGTCTTGAGACCATAAGGTCATCATGCATGCATTATTTGAGGGGAACCAGACAACTAACCAAACATGCACTTGTTTGGACACTCAGAAAATCAACATCTGCAAGCCAGAAAAGCTGTTGCCCAGAGGGCTTCATGCTGCAGGCCAACTGCTTTGTGCTCCAGCCTACAACAGCAACGTAGCTTTGGAAAGGAAAGCTAAAAATGGCTAACTAGACTGGTTAACTGAACCCATTCTTATTCAAAATAACATTATTTTTGTAATGCACTTAAATTCAACCATTTCCTGTACTATATATTTGAAATCCAGGTTGCGGCCAGTGACAGAGCGTGTGTTTAAGAAATCTGTTATAACGCAGAGATAAGTTGGTGAATAGTTAAAATCTCCATCTTTTAGCAGCATATATCCAGCTGAGATAATCATACAAATAAAAGCTGGCATTAAGTCTTCCTTCAATGTAAATGAGATATTTGAAACAAAAAAATCCTTTTTTTAGAAAAAAAAAATGTTGAAACAGAGTGTTCTAATATAGATTTGACTCCCCCCCCCTCCCGCTGACAACAAGCTTCTTCCTTGGATGTGATTGAGCAAACAGTTTACATTTGGCAGATCCGCTGTGGTTTATCTTCTTTGTGCTATGACCACGAAGACAGCATTAAGGAAGGTCTTTCTGCAGGAGCCATGGCCACCTTTCCAAATCCTCTGGCACCCCCCCACCAGTGTACATTACAGATGGAAATCACTGGGGGATTATAGCAGCAAAATCAGCTCTGCTTGGATTAAGACACAGATTGCCATCAGCCGTCTCATGCTTCCTCTGCCTCGCTGTGCTTCTCAGTGCTGAATCACACCCCCACGTCTGAAGGCAAGGCTTTAAAAGGAGAGATCGCACCCATCTAGAGTGTCAGCATGGGAACAATTAGCTAGCAGGTGCAGTATGCTGCTCTATTCATTATAAATGGTGGTTATGTGGCTACCCCATCTTAAGCAACTCAATCTAGGTTCAAGATTTGCTCACTTTCTTTTTTTCTTCCCATACATAAAGTCCTAAAAAAAAAACACACAATCAAAGCTTGAAAATCTGACTTCCCCCCAGACTTCATCCCAGACTGGGACATCACTGATTCTCAATCCAATTACATCTATTGACCATAGAAAATCTATACTGAGGGTTGATGATTAATCTTTACCAGCACATTACAGGGATTGCATCACTATAATTGCAGTTGGTTGTGGCTGTCACTTTCCCTCTAATGAAATAATCTTGTTGCTCTAACCTCCTGACTGTGAGCACTTGACAGGCATTATTGTTATTAATCTCGCTTTTTTTAGGAACAAAATCTCTGTGACCTACTCCTGACACCATACCTGTCTTTCTTGTCATACATATTTGTGAAAACGCGTGACATACAATTATTTCTACCTTTGACAAACACATGGAGAGATCATGTCAAAGAGGACGGCGAGGGAGTGTGTGAGTAATCCGCCGGTGATTTCTGAGGCGTAGCGCCGACTCTTTGGACAGTAAAGATGCTGAAGGTCACGCACTTTTAACGGATCACTTAGTGAAAACAGTCTGCCGTGATTCAAAGATAGCCACATCATAACGGCTCTCACTTTGCCAGGCACGTTTAATTCAGTACGCAAGGTCAGGGAGGTCAGTGGACAAAGTGTTGCTCATCTTAACTGACAATCAGCCGCATGCTGCTCGGCTCGGCTCCCTGCAAAGAGCACTACTGCTCTCTACTGATGGAGAGACGTTTAATCTACCTGAGGACAGCCTGAGCCAGATTTACCTTACAACTGATGGTTAATGGCAATGCAGTTAGGAACCCTTTTAGTAGTTCATATAAGAACAACATCTTTCATAATGTCCTTGCCGGTACAGCACTGGATTTACATTATGAGGTCTGTTTCTTTTTGACACCTATTTGTTCCATCAAACTTGTGGTTCTGATCCTCGTTCAAGATCTCATCTATTCCATCAACTGCATCACTGTATCCTGATAGATTTGTGTCTGACTGGCAGTTCTGAAATGTGCTATATGGTCCTTGTGACTGAACAATGAACCCACCCTGATGTGATGCCATTAGTCCCACCTCTGTTGTCTGCTGCGTTGTCTCCATCTGGTGGAAATTGGGTGTATTGCAGCAAATTCTGCACCGCAGACCTTTAAGTTCCTCAGATTCAGGTGTCACCAGAGGTAGGTAGAGTACCAAAAACTTTTACTTTTAGTAAAAATAGCACTACTTTAAAACTTTTTACTCAAGTAATAGTTAAAATGATTTGGTTAAAATAACTACTCAAGTATTGAATCTACTAACAACCAGTTAAATGATTACAATTATGTAATCAGACACAATTTTATCCATTTCGATGGATAAAATTAAAACAATACAAATAAATAACATAATAATAAAATAAGAAACAGTTTCTAAATAAAAATTAGGTTTACTTTGATTTTGCTGTATTTTCACCGCATCTTAAATAAAACAAGTTACTCATGGTGGTTATAGTAACCAGACTCTTTAATCAAGTACGAATAGTAATACTCTCATAAGAATATTTATGAGAACTGCAGTAAAGTAGAACTACTCCTGAAGGTATTTTATTTCTCACAAAGTTAATGTAGTAGTTACCATCCACACTCTGCATGTCAATTCTTATTCGTTATTGCCTCCAGGCTTACATTTAGTTTTCATATATTAAAGACTAACTCTATAGCAATAAATTCAGTAATATTCACTAAATATGACTAAATCTACTATACTTATTAATTTACATTCACCGTTTGATTAATGCAAGGTAAGTTTATTTTTTATAGGACAATTCAGTACAATGGTGATTAAAGTTGCTTCACATGAATTAAACAGTAACAAAGAAGGAAATTAAAAGCAGAATAAAAGCCAGTTAAGATAAAACCACTATAAAAGCAGGTAGCAAAGCTAATAAAACTGTCGGATTACAAATTTAAACTGTTGATACAGCAGTTAACAGTCTAACTTTAACAAGATTAGATATATTGACCCCTTCTGCTGGAGAGGGAACTTTCCTTTAAATAGATTTTCAGAATCGCACCATTTTTATCTCCATTTATCCTCCCATCAACTCTGACCAGCTTCAACATATTACATATTGGCTTGATGGGCAGTGTGGCACTTTTTTAATCACAGATCAGGATTTTTGTATTATTATATTTTTTGTTTGTAGGCTAAAACCTTGAGGGACGGTAATGCTAGCCATCCGGACAAGGGTTAAAGGGTTAATCATCTAATGCCTGTTAAGTTTTTTAATGATGGATTGAATATTGCTGTTAGACGATGAAGGCTTAGACAATTGGTTTACAATTCCTGCTTAAAACCCCTCTGCTATATAATCCATGGTGTTTTGTTTCATTGTCTTATTGATGCTCTTCGGTTACTCAAAGATGCATTTTACTGAGATTAGATTACACATATGTGAGAACAGATAGTACTGGATTTTATTTGTTGGGTATCAGATTAAAGGGGTTGCAAATCAAATGCTGGCTGCAATTGACATTTTTTTTTTTTTTACTTTGTTTTTTAGTTTCTCCTATTTTACATATTTTAGTTCTATTTATCGGTCTATCACACAACTCAATCAAGACTGTGTTTGTCACTGGACAAAATGGAAACAAGCTTAAAGCTTTGGAATCAAAATGTGGCTGCAAAATAAAGCTATTCTCAACAAGACAAGTCTACAAGATGCCGTTTAAAGGCACTGTTAGGAACTGGTGTTTGTCAGTCAAAACACAAAGAACCAAGATGGTAAAGGGAGGCAGAAGATTCAGAGCAACGACAAAGATGTTTCATTTCAAGACTAAAAATCACAAAGAAAAGCCCGCAGAGATTTGCAGCTCCTTTAACCAACCACAAGAAGACTTCAAAAGGGGCTCACAAGAGATTGGAGATGACACAAAACTGCAACAAACAACTGCAAAAAACTCTTCAGAGCAGGGCCTTAGAGATCTGACACTGGGGTGGTAACGATGGCTTTCAAGACAAATCACAAAAAAATATGAGATGAAATAAAAATGGCCGCACAGAAATACAAACTAAAAAAAAAAAAAAGAGTTGAAAAATAATAAGCAGAATGAAAAACGATCTTGAAGACAAACAACCAACACAAGAAAAAGAACAGAAAATGTTTTATTTATTTATCTATTTTTTTTTTTTTTTCCCTTTTGTGTTCCAGCTTCCAGGGGACATTTGACAAGTGTTGTTTCTATAAGCCAGTTGACTCCTAATCAATCCTTGTGTCCAGCTTTGGTACTTATATAAATGATGAGAAATGGTGCCCTATAAAAAGAAAAATAATAATAACTCAGTGAGCAACACCATTCTAAAAAAAAGCTTCACTTTTATGGTCTCCCCACCTTTCTAACACTGCGAAATAACAATAAAATTGCCCCTAAAAAAAACAAACAAAGGAAAAACAAAGGGCTTCCTGGTCTCTAGCTCATAAAAATGCAGTACAGTGTAGAAAGAAAAGAAAACCTTCACATGGGCCGGGGGCCAAAGTTTCAAAGAAGTCCCTCAAGATTTAAAAAAAAAAAAAAAATGAATTTGGACTAAACATGCAGTTCACTCCTCTGCCCGCCTGCCCATCAACAGCCTATAATGATGTCATTACAACCACAATAGCCCGCCCAGGCATTCAGTGTGTAATGGATAATAAGTGTCTATCCACTGCTGACAGCTTTCAGGGTCCCTGATGCTCAAGTGTCTGGAAGCTTTTCTTCTTCCAGTTGATGGACTGGTTCTTTACAACACACTCGACGCACGTGTTTGCCTATCTGCCATATGGTGTGCTGGTACATGAAAAAGAGCTCACTTAAACATGCATTTTATTGTTGTTAGATGAGGCTTTAAAAGTATTTGAAAGGAAATCAGATGACAAAAACAGGCATAATGTTATATAATCATATATTATGAGTAGAATTGGAGAATATTTCATCCTATATTAAGCTGCTAAATTTTGTGCACCATGTTAGGTGTGTTTTATATGTACCATTATAGGGAGACTGCTGGATGTTACACAACATCAAAAGGATGTGATGTTAGGATCAATAAAGCAAAGTTTTAAAGAGGAAATGGGGGAAATAATTCTTTTTTTTTTTCCCATTGTAAAAAAAAAAAAAAAAAAAAATTCAACCCAGCAATGAAAGTTTGAAACCTGTTTTACAAAAAAAAGAAAAAGGTTTTTGAGATGAACTTTTTCTTAGATTTTCAATAAAAACAAAATTTTTAATACAAGTAAAAAGAAATATATTTAGCTTCTTTTTGTCTAATTTTGCTAATCTAAACTGAGTACAACTAGCAGCCTGCCTTTTAGAAACAACAGTCTGTGTTTTAGACATATTCTCCACAAAGCTCAAAAACATTGAAACCTGCATGTTTGGATGTTTACTTTTTTGTTGTAACAAAGCTTCTTAGCGATAAATTTCATACAACTGGATAGATTGTTTTTTTTT
>NW_015150461.1:131206-133471 GCF_000732505.1 Cyprinodon variegatus | reverse complement strand
CCACAAGTTTTCATGACTAATAGCCAATTAGCAAACCTGTTTCGTGGCATTGCTAATTTTGTCTAGCACAGGGGACGGCAACCCACGGTTTTGGATTTATGACTCCTTGTCCTATTTTCACTACATGGGAGAGATCCCCTGCCCCGTTCAACAGTTGTTGTTTTTTTTTTTTTATGTAACTAAGTAACTTTTACTTAAAATACATTTTAAATTAGCTACTTATTACTTTTACTTGAGTAATTTTTCTGATGGGTAATTTTACTTGTACTTGAGTAATATTTCATCCAAGTATTGGTACTTTTACTTGGGTATGATATTTTAGTACTTTTTCCACCTCTGTTAAATTGTCATGATCTTGCCACTGATGACTGGCTTAATTACTAATTCCATTCACCTGCCTAACTCTGTATGGTTGCTCATTACCTCTCATCTGATCCACCTGCTCCTGCCTCTATTTAAGGTTTAAGGTTCTTCAATCCAGTCATCAGGGCAAGATTTTCTTGTTTCCTCTAGCCAGTGGTGAGAGTGTTTTTAGTGTTCCTTGGTGTTTCAGATTTCCTGATCCTGAGCTGTTCTGCCTCTCAACCACTGAGTCTGCCTGTTCCCATCTGATCTGTTTGCCTGACCTGGCTTCGGACTTCTGCATGTTCTCTGGGGCTGCAGCATCTGGGAAACTCTGAGGGGGGAAGCAGCCGAATCTTATTGGCAGCCCACCGGCTGGATCCTACCTCATTCAATGGGCATGGGCTTGCTAAAAACCAGAAGTTCCAGCCTTAGATCTGCTTTTTTAAATAAATGGTTTTGAATTATCCTAGTATTGAATAATACTGGGTCATCTGTTCTGTGTCTTGTCACTTAGATATGCATTCAGATCAGGTAGATTTTTTTTACATTTATTATTATTTATTAAAAACACTTTAAAACGGGGGTTCCCATTTGACCCCTGGGCCAAAAGGTATAATGAAAGACGTAATTGTTAATTAAATAGATAAACTTATCATGAAATAGGTAGATGTAACATTTATTTACCCCATGCATAATTTAGATATTAAATAAACCATGTGTCCCCTTAAATAATTACAATATTATATTTTTTATATTTAAAATTATATATAATTGTATGAAAAAATATAGATTAAAGTAATTATGTGAATTTTTAGGGGGTTTCAGCCTGCTGCATTGTAATTTTTTGGGGTAACAGGTTGAAAAGTTTTGGATTCTCCTCTCTAAACATTTTTTTTAAGACATTTTAAATTATTGGATATCGGCAGTTGAATACTTAACTAATTTAACAAGCAGGTGGCCTCAGTAGTCCAGAGGAACTGTACAGAACAATGACAGCCTGGCTTCTCCTCATTTTTGGTCTCCCGCTGGGATTTTACACAAGTCAAGAAGGACAAGCTTTGTGGTCTTTAAGGATAGAGTTTAGTCCCAAACTGTACAGATTATGCATATCCACCCCTACCAGAATCTCAGCTTTATATATCCCTGCAGTAACGTTGTCTCCATTGATCACCACCTTTGTTTTTCCTGTGAAGTTGATGCTTTCCAACACTTTTATGCTGCTTCCACCAGCAGCACATCGGCATTGACCGGAGGATACATTTTTATGGCTACAACCAACAAAACATAATCCCTGCCTCTTTAAACTGTGGCACTATCAACAGGGGGAAAGTAGGGCTTAGATTAGTTTATTATTTGCATCTACAAATAAATTCGCAGAAATTTACTTTTTCTATATATATTGATGATACAGCCTTATTTCAAACAGTATTGAACAAATCTTTGGTCTCAAAATTCTGCACACAATTCTTTATTGTCGACGTCAAAAAGTATTCAGAGGTTGTTATAAATTTATTATTGAAACTAATAAATAGCTACTTTTTGCTTAATACTTTTTGATCCACCTTTGGCAGCATTTAGAGCCTCATTTTGAATTGATGCCACAAGCTAAGGCTTGTCTTAGGTAGTTTGTTCCCACTCTTCTTTGAACTACATTTTAAGCTCAGACTCTGCTGGATGGGTAGCCTCGTGAGACCATCCTGATCTCGCGAGCTTTCAAGGTTTCACTCGCAGATCAGTCTGGAGACTCTCAGTTAAAGAGAATTTGAAGCAGTTCACCAAACGAATGTCCAATCAGTGTTGGCTTTGAGGCGGGTTGAGGTGTGATGCAACGAGAAGCGCGACAATTCAGTCTAAAGAACATGGCGGCTTCAGCCGATGAAACTAGCGTTAGCGTGGCTATCGAGCAAGTTTTATCGGAAT
>NW_015150461.1:129350-130959 GCF_000732505.1 Cyprinodon variegatus | reverse complement strand
AATCCATCTGGCAGAGTCAGGTTACTGGATGGGCAATGCCTGTGCATATCTATTTTAAGATTAATTAAAAGATTTTCAGTAGGATTTAAATCTGGATTCTGTATGGGACCCTGAAAGACATTCATACACTTTCAAATGTGACTTTTCTGAGATTTTGGCTGTGAGTCTAGAATGTGTCTGTACATTGCAGCATTCTTTTTTATTTCATTTCTACAGTTCCTGCTGCTTAACAACCTCCTCATAGCATGATGCTGCTTCACTGTATGTGGATGGTGTTAGCCTAGTGAAGAGCTGTACAGTAACCGCTTTCTTCCAAACATGGCATTCACTCTAAAGAGTTCAATCTTTGTCTCAACAGACCAAGGGATTTTGTTTCTCCTTGTCTGAGTCTTTCAGGTGAATTCTGTCTCCAAAAAGGTTGCCTTTTATTAAAGAGTGGCTCTAGTCTGGCCACTCCACAATACAGGCCAGATTGGTTGATTTCTCCAAAGATGACTGCCCACCTGAAAGGTATCCCTCTCTCCACAGAGGAACTCTTAGAGCTCTGGCAGTGACCATGTAGTTGATGGTCATCTCTTTAAAAGCTGTTTCCCCCCTAAGAGGTCAGTTCAACTGACCTATTCCAACCAACTCTACAAAGAGTTGTGATGGTTTCAAACTCCTTCCATGTTGGGGGCCACTGCGCTCATTAGGATCTTTAAAGAAGCGGAAATGTTCCGGTACCTTTTCTCCCATTTATCCCTTTAGACATCTTGTCTACATACTCTGACTTCATGTTTGTGAAATGTTAAATATTGGACCTTATTTATACAGGAACAGTTTTTTCCTTTAATGATCCTTTCCTGTCAATTCATTTTACCACAGGGGGAATCCATTTAAGCTATAGAAACATCTCAAGGATGATCAGTGGAAAGTGTATGTAAATCAGCTCACTTTAGAGATTCATGGCAAATGTTGCTGGATGCCATACCTGTGAAGTTTTGGATTTGAAAACATGGGAAATTATGCAATATCTGCAACAAGCTGTCCAACTTTCCAAATCAAGCTCCAGTGTCCATTAAAGCAGGTGCATAAGAATTTTTATCAAATATATTTCTATACTACAAAAATATGAACATTTATGGAGGACTGCTAAAACAGGAGGATGGCAGGAAGGTAGGGAAAAACCTTTCCAAAAAAGGAGACGTGGCAGCTATTAGGATACTTAAGATGTGACTTTTTTATTATTATTATATTATTAAATTTGCAAAAATATTTTCTTTTCCATATCAACATAATGTGGTGCTGTGTGTGAAATTTTGAGGAGAGAGAGTCATAATATACAGCATAAAATAAGGCCATATCATTGCTAAATGTGGTAAAAGTGATGCGTTGTGGCTCCTAGATGTAATGTGTCACCAATAAGTATTTTCACTGGAAATAAAAAACAAACAACCAAACTCACTCTATCATAGAAAGTATTTATAGATCAAAGCTTCTGTGTTATTTCTCTATGTCTCCTTGAACCCCAGACGACCTCAGCAGCTGGCCGCTCACACTGAGTCTGGTTGTGCTGCAGGTTTCTTCCTGTTAAAGGGGAGTTTTTCCTCTCCACTGTTGCTACATGCAT
>NW_015150461.1:111945-129185 GCF_000732505.1 Cyprinodon variegatus | reverse complement strand
TTATTATTATATTATTAAATTTGCAAAAATATTTTCTTTTCCATATCAACATAATGTGGTGCTGTGTGTGAAATTTTGAGGAGAGAGAGTCATAATATACAGCATAAAATAAGGCCATATCATTGCTAAATGTGGTAAAAGTGATGCGTTGTGGCTCCTAGATGTAATGTGTCACCAATAAGTATTTTCACTGGAAATAAAAAACAAACAACCAAACTCACTCTATCATAGAAAGTATTTATAGATCAAAGCTTCTGTGTTATTTCTCTATGTCTCCTTGAACCCCAGACGACCTCAGCAGCTGGCCGCTCACACTGAGTCTGGTTGTGCTGCAGGTTTCTTCCTGTTAAAGGGGAGTTTTTCCTCTCCACTGTTGCTACATGCATGCTTGATGTAAGGAATTGCTGTAGAGTCCAAGACACAATCCAAGCATATCTACTGTTTCCACATGCCTGCAAAATTCAAAGACTGAATGCACTTTTAATCAATCTGGCTTTATGACTCGATTAAATTCTCTATAAAAGGCTTGAGATTACACGTTGTGAATTGGCAATATTAAATAATGACCAATATTAAATACATGTTTTAAGTAAGTACTAATACTGAAAGCCCTTCACAGTCCCCTCTAAAATAACAATCTGTCAAAACCATTTGCTCTAATAGCAAAAACCAGTTAGTTGATAATTCTGTAAAAAAAAAAAAAAAAAAGGTGCTAATCTTAGAAAAAGTGTGGTTGAAAGGTGTTGCTTCTCTAGCTTCCTGTAGCAGTGAGGTTTATTGCAGTGCTATACCCAACTTGTATGTAAATAGGAACAAGTATAGATTGGGTTTCAGCTATGTTTTTATTTTTACTCTAAGGTACTCTAAGGTTATAGTGCTATAGAATAGCAGTTAGTCAAGTCTGGTATTTTAGCATCTGCCCTATGACAATCTACAGCACATTTCTTCTTTTCCTATTGCCTCTAATCTATATGTATTTAAAGGGGAAATATTTATTACACAACAAGCTGATTGTACTACAAACTGAAATTAACAGAACCTACCTGGATTCACATGGTACCTCAACAGGTGTCCTCCTCTGAACTATCTGAGGAGAGTCATGGAATTTTCACCTGCTCCTAAGCTGTCCCTTTAATCTTAGCTCCTCTCCTAGTCATACATACCTGATCTATCAAGCAAAGATGTCACGTAAATATTTTTTGCATACTAACCAGTGCAGGAGTGCTCTATATTCTACCCTGCTGTCCTGAGAACAGCCCCTGGATTACAGCACAAATGTGTGCGTCAAATGTGAGCAGATTAGAGTTAAACTGAGATTACCTGAGCTACAGTACTTGACAATGATCCCTGGAGTTCTGCAGAATAAAAAACGCAAAGAGAGCGTTCTGACCAGCAGTGTCACTGTGTGGTGTGGAGGCTGCACTGCCTCAGACTGGAAGGAAGTGAGATGAGTGGTGAGAATTGCAGAGAAGATCATCGGGGCTCCTCTTCCCTCCATAAAAGACATATCATCCCAGTGCTGCGTGTCCCAATGACCCCTCACACCCCCACCATGGACTGTTCTCTCTGCTGCCCTCTAGGAAGAGGCTTTGCAGCATTCGATGCAGATTCAGCAGGTTCAGTAACATCTCCTTCCCCACCGCCATCAGAAGTGGGTGTGCTAAACCACTGAGAAAACTCTAAATCATTTCACAGACTCTGCATCAAGCTGATAACACCAAGCCAAAATACTGCATATTTGAATCATATATATAATAATGCTCTGAACTTCCATATCAATGTGTTTTTACACCACATTTTTTCTCCCACATTTGATCACTGCTGCATTTTCTGAAATGGAAATGTTCTGAAAGCTGTAAAAAATGAAAATTTCTAAAAGTTGTCTAAGTCAAGTAAGTCTAAGGAAAATAAAAGGAGGTAAGGTGGTTATTAGTAAAGATACACATGAGCAAGAAACATTCTGTTTTATTCAAAAGCACCACAGTTCGAATAAATCTGTCTGATTCTATCAACACCTTCACCAGTAATAGTAAGATTCTGGAACAATGTTATGGGATTATCTATGACCTCCAGAGGTAATCTCCAAGTTATTCAACTCCTTCCAATTCATATGTCAGTTTTTAAATCTTACATTCCTGAATTTAACTATATCAAAAGGTGATTGGCTGAACAGATTGAGGAGCAGACAGGAGGCTTCTTGTTTACTGGCTGGGATATTTCAGTTATCAACACATTGCTACAGAATCAGTCACAGGTTAAATTATCTTTGGTGTTGAATGCAAATAATAAAAACCCAAATGATAAAAACTTTACTTCATAAGGAATGCAAAAGGAAGCAGGTGGCCTTTAACTCAGGAGACTCTGCAGGTAGAAAAGCTTGACGAAAGAAACAGGATCATGTAGAACTGAACCTTTCCAGAACCGACACCAAGGGATCTGCAGTAATGACCAACATGGAATCAAACAGGAAACTGGTATTTAAAAGAAAAAAATGAAAGCTAATAAACAAAAAGAATGTATTTGTGACTGATAGAAAATATTGAAAGGTTTTAAGAGGAGATTGATCGCCAGGAGGGTAAAGAAAGACTCCTGATAAACCAGCACCAAGTCACTCTGGTTTTTAATCAATGTCTACAAACAAAGCGACAGGAAATGACAATATGTTAGCTTTCCTCTTTAGAAAATATTTGCTGAGAAACTCACTCCAGCTTTGTATCTGCATTTTCAGCTCTCCATTAAAGACCCACATTCTACTTTTGAAAATACAAAAAAATGGGGGGGAAGGGAGGGTGTTTTCCAACTACAGAGGAATCACACTCTTAAGCCTCTCAGGTAAGGTCTCTTCCCGGGTTCTGGAAAGGAGGGTCCGTCAGATGGTCGAATCTTCAGGAGGAGCATTGTGGTTTTCGTCCTGGCCGTGGAACACTGGATCAGCTCTAAACCCTCAGCAGGGTGCATGCATGCAAGTTTGCCCAACCAGTCTACATGGAGAAGGCATTCAACCATGTCCCTCGGGGGGTCCTGTGGGGGGGTACTCTGGTAGTATGGAGTACCGGGCCCTTTAATAAAGGCTGTTAGGTCTCTGTATGACAGAGCCTGGTCCACATTGCCGGCAGCAAGTCGAGCCACTCCGCCAAGGTGGCCCTTTGTCACTAATTCTGTTCATAACTTTTATGGAGGTGCAGCCAAGTGAAACAGCTTCTTTTCATTCACAACAATTTATCACACTTTAAAGGGCCAAGAATAATAAAATATGAATCGCTCCTTGGCTGGTGGCTGCAGTTACCCCCAGCGCCAGTCGTGTCTCTCATGAGTCTCATTTCCTCATCCTGCCTATAGTTCCTTTAAATTACTTTTGCTAACAGGCAAATATTAATTTCAGGGCAGTACTAAATTAAATAAAATAATATTATAGTGATGAAATAGATAAAAGTATAGAGTCATTTATGTTTATTTACAGGGAGCAGGTCACTTTCATTTGATTTTTACATCTTTAACTGAGCTGTTTAATACTCTACTTTTTGTCAACTATTGGTACTTTTTATGCTTTCATTTGAAAGTAATGTAGTTTTATTGTGTTTTTATAGTGAGATTCTTTTTCTCTTTTTTTTGGCTCAGTTGAACCTTGTATCCAATTAAAAATTCTCTTTAGGGAGAGATTTAAAGATAATTTGACTTTTTAAATCCAAATAAACTGAAGCAATAAGATTAACTTTGTGCAGAATTTCTACACAGTGACATGCAGTGGTGTCAAAAGTACACACTTTTGTTACTTAAGTAGAAGTATAGATACTGCAGTTTAAAACACTCTGGTAAAAGTTCAAGTATCAACTTGACCTCTTTACTCAAGTAAAAGTGAAAAAGTATGCGCTCAAAAACTACTTAAAGTATAAAAGTATAAAGTAACCTTAAACAAAAAAACAGCCAGATGCCACTATATGAACTGAAAGCTCAATTTTTCGACAATTTCAAAAAATTCTTTGAGATAGGGCCAAGGATGAGGGAGGTCTTGTTGGTCTCCATCTCCCGATACTCTCTCGCCTGTGTCCGACCTTTCAGACATTTCAACATCTTTTCTGTGTCCGACATTGTAGTTTGAAGAACACCTGCTTGCTTCTGATGATTTCCTTTAGCTAACCAATGAGTGTTTGCGTTCTATGACTCATCAAATTACACTAGTTTTTACTAGATGTGGATGGAGCCAATGATCTGCATTGGATGGCACACATGACGTGAAATAAATATTTATAAACATTAAACCGAAGCCAAGAGTAACGAGTAACGTTTGTTTTAATAATGTAAGGAATAGAAAGAACAGCAGAGGTATCAAGTAACGAAGTACAAATACTTCGTTACTGTACTTAAGTAAATTTTTTAGGTATCTATAATTTACTCCATTACCTATTTTCCTTCTTACTTCTGACTTCTTACTCATTACTCATTACATTTTCACACAAGTATCTGTACTTTCTATTCCTTACATTTTTAAAACAAATTTTACTCTTATGAAAATGTGTGAAAATGTCATGACTAGAAGTCAGAAGTAGGAAGTAGAATAAAAAGGAATGGAGTAAAGTACACTTAAAAAATAATGTAACCATTTCTTGCATTTACTCAATCATATTTAGTTACTTTAACACAATTGTTTCATGTTAGCAGGGTAGGACAAAAAACAATTGTGTTAAAGTAACTAAATATGATTACCAGAAGTAAATGCCAAAAGCGGATGCATTATTTTTTCGAGTGTATAGATACCTAAAAAAGCGTACTTAATTACAGTAATGAAGTATTTGTACTTTGTTACTTAACATCTCTGGTAACATGAAAGAAGAAGATATTTGTGTAATAAAATGACCTTTATCCACATACACTGCAATCACGCTTCAAAACAAATAATAATATATTATTTTTCATTTATTTATGCACTTGTGGTTAAGGCAACATGTTTTTTCAGGTAAACTTCCAGAAGCTATTCTCCATGCGGTGCGCTGAGTGGCACGTGTCGCCCGGAACCTTCTGATCATTGGAGCGGCTCGGCTTTGAAGAACCTGCTTTGTTCTGCCGCTCCATCGGACCCCGTCTGTCGGACTGAAAAGGAACCCCCCAACCCCACACACACCCACAGACTCGGTTCAAAGCATCGCGACATTTCCTTCCACCTCACTGCAGCAGTTCGTGACGAGAGCAGATCATTAAACCGGATCCTAAACTGAGGATCATGACACCCCGCATAGGAGTCAAAGACAGAAACAGAGAGAAGGGGGGAAAAAATGCTCACTGTCTTTTTTCGAGTTCATCAATTAGCCCTTTGCCACAGATACCATTAACTTAATGAACCGTTTCTGTAAGGAGAATATTACTTCCCTCTTCTCAAATTAATGAGGCCGCTAATTGTCCTAATTTGCGTCTGAAACCCAGGCATTAAGCTTTCTCTCTGTGCTCACCAGAACCACCTCCGTAGCTTCGGGTGTGAGGGGATAATTACAGACTATGGACTGTTTCCAGCATCAACAGGCTCTCTGTTGCTGGGGCACGATTGTGTAAACTAATCCACACAGTGTTTTGTAGGGAAATTAAAGGATCTTTAATTAAAACGAAATGATAGTTGGCTCGGAAACTTCTAGTAAGACTCCCTAACTTTAAATTACTAAGGGAGTGATGGAACATATCCTGTAGACAGATTTGAGAAAACAAATCCTAAAAGAATAAAATATGTAAAATATACTCAAATATTACTCATTAACAGTCACATTTCTGCAATTTAGCACTCTATAAAGTATGTTTTTTTGCTAAAAAAAACAAATATTAATTTGAGTACAGGCTAAAGAAAATTAAAATAATACAACAATGATAAAATTGTGATAAACATTAGGTGCTTTATTTTTATTTAGTATTTCAAGAAGATCAAAAGTTCAAAATCAGTCATAATTTCTTGTTTTACTTGATGACAAAATGAGACTGTTGTTGCATGCAGTTACCAAAAACGAAATATTCTCATCTTTAAATTAGCCTGAATTAATCTTTAAATTACAGGCAAATTCAAAATGAGCCAGAGAGACAAGAAGGGCCCCCCAGGGATGAAACTGAGTGGGTTTGAATGTGTCCCCACAGGATTATCAAGCTTGATTTACTCAAAATATGACCGGTCACACTGAGTTTAATAACTATGATGGCCTTAAAATATCCAGACCATATGTTGTGCTTTGCAGAGATAATAATCTTTCTTTTTTCTTTTACATTGTTTCACATTAAAACACATTTATTTTATTGGGACTATTTGTGAAAGAGTAGCACATAACTGGAATGTAAAGGATGTGTGGTTCTAATGATTTAAAAAAAATGGAAATTTGAAAAGTGCATGATACATTTGAATGAAAGAAGTCCCTTAATTAGTGAAATGGAGTCTACTGAGTATGTTGACACATCAACCTCAGTTAAAACAAAGCTGTTCTCTGAAAGCCTTTGAGACCTTTAAAACATATTAGTTGTTATACGAGTCCAAAACAAGAAAAACTGATCTGCAAATCAACCTGGACACACCATACCCACAGTGATACATGAGGGTGGAAGCATCATGCTGAGGGGATCCTTATCTTTAGCAAAAAGACGGAAAATGTCTCCATCATGGCATGCAGAAACTGATTTGTTTGTTAAATGTGAAATAAAGAAATTACAATTGAAATGGTTTATTTTAGCAGTCTGTGGTTGTTTTTTAACAGCTTGTTCTCATCTGGTTCTAATGAAGGCCTTCCCTAAAAAATAGACAAAGTACGAGTAATACCTTGAATAATATTTCAAATGAAATGTTGGTGTTTTTAATTGCACTGTGTTATCTGTGGTGCATGTGACTTACTTGTGTCTCTTCCTCTGCAGGGTGATCAGGCTAAAACATTCCCCAGGGGCCCGAGCGTCTTTTGAAGGTTCCGGAGGATATAGATTTATAGATTAGGGTGGGGGAAGGAAATTGTACTCTTTAGAATTTGATTATATTTAAATATTCTTTTAGAAATGTTTCTAATGATAGGTAATC
Source organism: Cyprinodon variegatus (assembly GCF_000732505.1). Taxonomy (NCBI): domain Eukaryota; kingdom Metazoa; phylum Chordata; class Actinopteri; order Cyprinodontiformes; family Cyprinodontidae; genus Cyprinodon; species Cyprinodon variegatus. Next base: position 122,155 of record NW_015150461.1, on the reverse strand, counting down.
TCTTTTTTGATAAAGTTTATCAGTGTTTTAGCAGCTATTTAGATGTTTGTTAGTGGGATTATGTTCTGTGTTCCCTGTTTGATGGTAGATCTGTTAATTGGAGGGAGAAATCAGCTGTAAAGGCAGCATTTTCAGCCCAATCTGAGTTGTTCTGTGCTTCTGCTGAGATCTCATCTGACCTGCTGATCAGGGTTGTTTGTGTTCTCAGTTTGATAATGGTGAATAAAACCTGGTTAATCTCCAATCATCTCTGCCTCTAATCTCTTGCTTAATCCAGCTGCTAAGGGCCATTTTAACTGACATAAATCGGGTGGTCTTAAGAAAGATAGAGACAGACTTAGTCAGACTGGGACTTTTAATACATTAAGATACACACTACTACTACTAACATTTATAAGGATCATGGCTGAAATACTAACGAATGGAATGCATTTTTATATGCATTGCATATTATTTCTCTACATACACGAGTGCTATTGAAAGAAGTTCTATTTGCAAGAAAAAGTTTTTAACAATATCTAATTCTTGGGTTTAACTTCAAACTACCTTTGCTGAGTCCAGCAGCTCAGGTGGTTAGCTGGAGAGCAGCCATGGGACATTGTGTTGACACAAGTGGGTGCTGCTGTGCTTGGCTGATTAGAGTCTGAATAATAGTTAAGACCCAGGAAACAAAGCACTGGGACCGCCGCCAGGTTCCATCACAAACATCGTGAGCCAGCTTCAGTCGTCTGCAGCTCACCGGTTGCCAGGCTAGTGACACGTTGTGAAACCACTGGCAGTAAACAGAGTTGTGAAATTGCTGAGGGAAATTTGTGCAATCAGGTTGGGCCTTCTATGCCGGAACAATGTCATTAGTGCAGCTCCTGGTTGACACTTTATTAAGTCCTCAGTGGATCTCGTTATCATTTACAGAGAAGGACATTTATTCCTTCTTTAGCTGTAGAGAATATTATTAAAAGATTAAAAAGTTTGTTTTTCTTAGTGCATCAGTTATCAACTTAAACATTTATTTTTCTGGTGTTATATATTGTTTTTAATTAAGTTGCAAAATAGAATTTGGACACATAATGTCATAGATAATATTTTCAGTATTTTAGTAATGAAGAATGTATTATCTTTGAGACAAAACATTATATTTCAATGAAACATAATTAGAACTTTAAAAGTCGTTAGACTGCATTTTAGAAATGTTTATTAATGTTGTTTTTACTATTCAAGCAAAATGAATCTTCTGGAGATTTGTGAATTCACAAACTCCAAAAATACATCTTTGAGGGAGCCAGCAGATGCGTTTACCTAAATGTTTCGGACCAATGAAATTCAGTGACGTATGCAATGCGTGAACTAGAGGCAGAACGCTGAAGCAAAGCAAACATGGCTGCAACTGTTTTAGCTGGAATACCTTCTTCTATTTCTTTCAGAACAACAAAAGCAACCAAGTTTTGGTTTTGTGGATGGGAAGTGTTTGCGCGTTCCTCAGACTGGATTTGGTAACAGGCTCATTTATCAGTTAACCTCTCTATTTCTGAAACAAATCAAGCTGCTATTGCTGCTATGATTGGCTTAAACCTCCACATGGATACCCAACTTCTTGAGGAATTGTACTGAATGTCGCTCCCTTTTGCAAACACTTTATACATGAGGCTTTCCAGATCAATTAGTGTAGTTTAATTTGAATTCTTCAAAACAAACGGTATCAATCTTGCTTATGCCAGGTTATGTTTTATTTTTCCATCTATTATTGCTATTTTATCATAACTAAACTATTTATTTAAAACATTAGAAAACCTTAAAATCAAATACAAAGAAACTTGTCATTTTGGCACAAACAATTTCAAATTTTTGGATATGATAAAATGGATAATTTAATATAAATTTTATTGCTGCTTCATTATGAATGCAGCAGCAAAATTATTAATGGTTATATTATTGAATTGAACATATTATATCCTTATAACTGAGATCTTATTGTTTCTTATGTTCCTAACAGAGCACTTTGCTCTCTATCTGCAGATTAACATGTAGTTCCTAGAGTTTCTAAATGTAGAATTGAAGGCAGATCTTTTCATGCTCCTCGATTGTGGGGCTTAAAGATTCCTTTTTGATAAAGCTGATATTTAGAGGGGCTTAGGTTGTCCTAAAGGATCTCTATGTTTATGCTGCTGTAGGCTTAGGCTGCTGGATGACATAAGGACCACTTTTCATCATTCCGCTTCTGCAGTATTTGTAAGTTCAGTCTCTGATGTCATACTCTCAATGCTTTGTCACATCAGAGACGCTTCTTCTGGGTTCTGCTTAGCTGTAACACCATCCTGGAGAGAACGATTAGCTGGGGTGCTGCCGTCAACACCTTCGATTATAGATGATGGAGTTTAGCCTGTTTTTCAGTGTTTAGTCCTGCTTCTCTCCTAGAAATAGCTATAGGCTCTGCTTTTACTCTGACTAACTGTATGTGCTTTATCCCATCCATGGTATGAAAACAGGCTCATTGATCATCTACTGAACTGTTTTTTTTTAGACAGAGCCACCTTTGGAGCCATTTCTTTTTTTATAGATCTGCTTATTTTTCAATGCTTTCTTCTTTCTACTTGAATCTATTTTCAGCCTCAACAGAAGGCCGCTCACACTGAGTGCTTCGGGTGGAGATTTCTTACTGTTAAAAGGGAAGTTTTTACTCTCCACTGTCGCTAAGCGCATGCATGGTGTGTGGGATTGCTACAGAGACGATGACAAAATGAAACCGAACGTCTACCACCTCTTCATGCTCATCCAGAAGAAGTAAATGCTGCAAAGTCAATGATGTGATGCAATCAGCTGGTTTTCACCAATCTGGTTGAATTGTCTCTGTAAAGAACCTTGAAATGATGTGTTCTAAATTGGTGCTATATAAATAAACTGAATTGAATTAAAAATCTTACATATATGTTTTATTGCATCTTAGAATAATTTGAAATATAATAACCTAGCTTTTATTTGTGTAGGCACTTAAACCTGAAATGGGTTAGCATTAAACACCTATCTGCCACGTTACAGGGCAAACTGAAGTGCCCAAACAGGAGCCACAGAGTGCTTCAGAGGGTCAGTGCAAGTTGACCTCAGAAATGTTCCTCACACCTCCTCTGCCTGCGCTGCCACTCCCCCTCTCCCGCCCAGCACCAGATGGGAAGTGTAGCCGCATTTTTAAAGCCTGCACGCAGGGTTACAGGCTGTTGTGCTGGCAGTGCTGCTGAAGGAATGAAATATTCATGCAGGCCCCAAATAATAAAAAAAAAGAAAGAAAATGAATGGACTCCCCGGGAGAAGAACGTGCCGATTTATTCAAGTAAGTCCAGGCCTCATTAAACTGCTGGCGGCGAGGCAGGTCACGGTGATTTTCACTAACACTGCCCGACCCCGACTGTCTCCTCTCACGCAGAACCACACAAACACCAACTCTATACACTTCAACAGGGGTTGGGGAGGTGAAAGAGGCTGAATATAAAGCGTGTCCAAGTCACCATCACTGGTCTACATGATCTGAGATCTCCCAGCGGGACAGGTCTGAGCTGGTGCTGAAGCTGCTCCTCTGCTGTAATTGACGCCCTAATGAGTGATTAGCTGGACTGCGTCGCTGGCAACATATGGGAGATGTGGGTGACACCGTGTGCGCCAGAGGTGCGTGGCTTGCGAGAGGTGCCAAGGGACACCAGCTGATAGGCACAGAGAAGAAACCGGGTTACTTAAACTAAAATTTGTAGCCTAATCTATCATCCTTCAAAGGAATACATCTTCATTTCGGTATAACAGGAACCTGATTCTTTAATGGTCTAACTACCTTTTTTATGAATGTTTTCATCCTGTTCTCTAAAAGATTCATAAATCGCCTTGAGACAACTTATCAGACCACTTATCAGTTATCATGGTTCGCTGTATAGACAGGTGTGTCTCAGCCTGGTCTCCCACCTGTTCTTTTTATTACTCTTCTGCAAATAATCAGGGGAAGATTGGCCATTTTTTTACTGTTTGTTTGAGCATGTATTTACTTCTAGGTCCCTTTCTCTCAGAGGGCAGAGCCAACAGATTATTGCTCCGAGAAAAAAAAAATACTCTGATTCATTTTTCCATGATTGATGGGAATAAAGTAACGACTGCAATACGGCAAAAATATTTAGTTTTTTGAAAGACGTTCACCCATTTATTATTTTGCACACTGTAGAATTTTGGATTCAATTCAATTCAGTTTATTTTTATAGCACCAATTCACAACAAATGTCATCTCAAGGCACTTTACAGTTCACCAGATCTTCCAGTGAATTTGATTCAGAGTTTTCTATCTAAGGAAAACCAGTTAATTGCATCGACTCATTGACGTAAATGCAATCCCTCACACTAAGCATGCTTGTAGCAACAGTGGAGAGGAAAAACTTGCCTTTAACAGGAAGAAAGGCTCAGTGTTAGCGGCCATCTGCTGAGGCCTACTGAGGTTCATGGATATTAGCCATAAAATACTTAATAGTTTACAAATGCAAATTTTTCATTCATGGCAAATTATACTGACTTAAGTACTTTATTTCTGTAGCTCATCCTCCAACATTTGAAGAAAGAAAACAGAATATCCTATTCTCATGTATCCTGTGATTTGTCCCGAAAGGGAAGAAAAAAAGCAAATGTTTTAATTTATTTTGTTATGAATTTATAGAGGTCAAAAACTGTTAGAAAGACTTGCAGTAGTAACAGTTTCTCTGTTAAAGAATAGTTTGTATCCTGCTTTGCTAACTTCTGCAACAGTGCTAATGGTAGCGTCAAACTAGCCAACTGAACACCTTAAACATAAAGTAAATGTTCCTAATGAAAAAAAATCACACTTTATACATTGTTAGGGAAATATATTAATGTCACCCTGGTGAAATATATTTGATAAATCTACTGTTTTAGAACAATGTCATTTCTTAAAGGTGGCAACAGCTAGCACCAAGGTTTAAGTCAGACTAGATAGCTTTCTGGGCTTAAAGGTATTGTGGAGGATTTTCGCGAATTATTTAAAAGACGCGCCCTCTCCGATAAAAAAAAAATGCGTGTGTCACAGCATGTGAGAACCGATTTCTCCTTGTGCACGCTCCGTTTAAGAGTTGCTGTTCTCACTCATACAAGCTTACTGTTTCCGAACATCCGCCCTAAACCCTAAATGCCTCAATCACTATATAGAGTGGGGACTATATAGTGGACTTTATAGTGAACTCAGTAAATTTACCATTCGGACAGATCATCACTGTTAGTTTCTCCGTTGGTCTCGTAACTCCTCCTCCACCGTGCGGTGCCTGCACCATCTTTGTTATTAGTCGCCACTTTGACAGCAAATCCCATAATGCTTTGCGAGAAGCGCTCTCTGCACAATAAATTCGGGGATATATTTGCTCTTCTGATGCCTTTCTCTTTTTTTTTTCTCACACACTTCATAGACACTTTTTCTCTTACCACCCTCGGCCATTTTCAAAAACCGCGGTGAGAAAGGTGAGCTTCAATGACTGTCTGAAACCACAGATATATGCCTGAAAATGCGCATGCACAGAAAAAGAGTACCGTACATAGAAGGGGCCTTGCGTAAACGCATCACCAGAATGATTGACAATTGGGAGGACCACTTATTTAGATGATCCACCCGGAAATAAAAGATTATCCTCTATATCTTTAAAGCTTGGTTGTCTGTGGTGAAAGTATTCTGTACCACCTTTTTGACTGATTAACACTTTATGACGTAAACACTTATCAAATAAAGACTGTCTAAACTTTATTTTTTGTTTGTTTTTAACAATAGAGGACTCACAAGGTAAACCAAACTAGCTACACACCTGGTTATACAGAAACACATTCCGCTAATTTTTATATTGATTCCAATTTAAGCTGAAATTAGCAGGAATAAAGAGCAGCAGGGTAGAGCCTAAAGAATAAACCAAAAATGTGTCCAACTTAAAAAGCAACTTTAGTAAATGTTGAATTATCTGAGGATTTCACTTTTTCCATTCATTATTCCTAACGTCCTCTGCACCTGAAGCTATAGCATAAAAGTCTAAGAGAGGAAAAGGTTTTCCTCTCCATTGTCGCCGTATGCATGTGAGTGCATATGAGAGGCAATCAGTTCTCCTCAGAAAACTGAACCAATCTGACTGTATGATCTTATTAAATAAAGTGCCTTCTGTTGGTGTGTTTTGAATGGGTGGTATAAAATAAAATTAATTAAATGTTTTTACATAAAAACTCTCTTAGATGAGGCCTATAATCTGTAAGTTATACTAGTTCATTTTAATTAGTTAGAGTTTTATTTTACTTGAGGTCTGCTAAGAATAAAATCTGTCACATAATTAGCTGCACCAGTCAATTAGTTGAATTAATAGTGATTTCAAAACTTCAATCAAGGTGAAGTCCAAGTTCAAAAGCTGATCAACTCAGCAAAATGTGTTTTGACATCAGAACTTTGTTTCCTGAAAAAATATTTGAGTGTGTATCTTTTTCATTGCAGTATAGAGATAGGTTGCCTTTTTTTCTTTCTCTATTTAGACCTCCAGTGCTCTGCACGCTCCTGAATGATTAATATTCCAGCGCCCCTCATGTGTAAGCATAACAACAAGGTCGTGATTGAGTTACAAAGCACAATGGGAGAGAAAAAGTCAAGCTTTGTTTGATTGTTCTCCAACAGGGTCAGAGGCTGCTGTCTCCTGAGGCTGCAGGGCTGTCAATGGGCAGGGAGTGACAGCAAGGTGACTGAGGGGAGGCTCTATAAATGCTTGGCGCAGAGCTATCCTCTCCAAAGTAGTGGGGAATCCTGTGCGTAATTCCACTGCAGCGCACAACCGCACACGATGACCGCAAAAGCAGAGCTTCCGGGCTGGCCAGAGTACCCGGAGGACCTTGCCCTGCTGCAGCAGAGAAACTTGGCTCACATCAGCTCAAAAAGTTGGATTTCATCTAATTCGGTCCGCGCCTTTACGCGGAGGGAAGCGCAAGCTGCAGCGGAGGCGGGGATTTCACTGGAGAAACTCGGGCCGGTGGGGAAAATCCACGAGTGCGCTTCCACGGAGACAGGCCACGCACGGGCATCTGATGGAGACAGGGGGGGCAGTTTAGGGCCCCAGAGACACCGGCGGGTCGCAGCCAACGCCAGGGAGAGGAGGAGGATGCACGGTCTGAACAAAGCTTTTGACGAGCTCAGGAGCGTCATCCCATCTTTGGAAAACGAGAAGAAGCTATCAAAGTATGACACCCTCCAAATGGCGCAGATTTACATCACGGAGCTGTCTGAGCTCCTGTCCGGCGTGGTTCAACAGGAGTCCAGGGGCCCCCGCTCAGCGTCTGCAGATAAGACCTCCAGGAGGAGTTTGATTCAATCCCTCCGACCAGAGCAGGCAGAGCAGCCTCCAATCCTGCTGAACGCAGAGGAGCAGCAGCAGAGAGACCCATCCATCAACCACCTGATCATACTCAGACCTCCATCTCTGTTAGAGTCAAATAAATCAGAGGCCTCCAACAGCAGCGATGATGAATCCTCAAATCTCAGCGACATGGAGGACAGTGGAAGTGGGAGACAGTGACAGAAAACCAGTTACCTCTCACTGGTTCCCACATGTTCATCTGGCAGTGGAGAACAGCTGTCACCTCTGATAGATTAGATGATGCACTGCTGGATTTCTAAAGTGAAGGACACTCATTCATTCTCATTTCTCTGAGATCCTGATTTGGTTTCTTCTTAATGAACTAAAAAAGGTCTTTATTTGCACTTTAAGGTCCTGAACAACAAGTAGCGGCATTTTCCAGAGTTACTGGTTGGATTCTAGCTTTTATTTCTAAATAAAACAAGTATTTTTCTATTTAAGAATAGCTTATGTGTATTTTATGAGGGATGTTTTTGCTACAATAAAGATTTAATGAAGTACTGCGTGTGCATTTTAATTTATTTTTGTATAAATGACTGCAAGCCAGATATATGCATAAATTCTCACCAGAAAATGCTTTAAAACATTACATATAATAGTAAACATACCATGTTTTATGAGAAAATAATACAATAATCATTCATTTACAACATTTCTTTAAATAAAAGAAGTAAGCTCTTTGCAATGGTATTCAAACATATTCTGCTTTTACTCATTATAACAAAAAATTGAAAGTATCTATTTGGGATTTTTTAGATAGATCAACACAGATGTGACTTTGTAGAACCACCCAGCAGCAATTAGAAAATCTTTTGGGAAATTTCTGTCTTACAAAAAAGCTTAAGTTCAGTCAGTTTAGATGGAAAATCTACATTTTTACTAATTCAATTCAGCCTGGACTTTGACTAGGCCATTCTATTAAAAATATGCTTTGATTTAAGTTCCATAGTTGTTCTGGTTTTATACTTAAACTTGCTGATGAGAAGCGAACCTCCATCTCAGTCTCATGCCTTTTGCTGCCTTTAATTGGCTTTCCTCAAAGACTGTCTTGCATTTAGATCCATCAATCTTACAACCATGTCTGAACCTGCTGAACTAGCCACAAAACACGTTTTTTTTTTTGTTTATATATTTTTTTTTTATTTCTCTAGCTCCTAAAAAGTTATGATGTGCCTTCAGGCTGCTGTTAACCTATTATTTACGGGTGTCACTGTATGAATGCTATTTTTTTTCCACTTTGAATTTTGCTTTATTTTGTGATGGCCTATTATATAAAATTCCAATTAAAAGCTATGTTTGTAAATGTGAACATATGTAAGAGTTACTGTAGGCACCGTATCTGGTAAAAGTCATCTGCTTTCTATTACAGTGCAAATGCACAAAGCTTCTCTAATATCCAACCTGCAAAGGATAAAACAGATATTACTTCACATCTTGCTGTTGCAATTTCCCCCAAAAAGTGCTTTCCAAAAAATAAAAAATAAACACATCTGCAAGCACAAGAAGGCAGACTGACAGCAGGCTCCCAGTGGAAGGGATTTTTAGAGCTGTAAAGAAACTAATTATGCTGCGTGACAGTTTATCATTTATGAAACTGCTCTTTTTAGTCAGTCTGTAAGCTGACGGCTTAACATGGGGCTGCCTGCTCCATAGGGAAGAGGAGGCTGGAACTTTGCCAGGTCCTTAGAAATGATTTCTGCCAGCCTCTGTTTGAAACTGCCAGGAGCTTTGGTGGGGGTCGTGGAGACAGTGGAGCGGTTTTCCTCCTCTGGGTCCTTCATGTCATCCACTGCCTGTGCATTGAATGCTGCACAGCTGCGGTTATCCGCTGGAGGGAGATGCATGCTTTGCTGCATTGCTGAAGCAAAGGGGTCTGCATTGCCGAGGGTAGAGGAAGAAATCTCCAGGGGTAAATGAAAGGGATCTGAGGAAGGGAAGTCTTCTGTCGAATTGTAATTGCAATCCAAATCTTCCAGCGCAGTTTTTTTCATCAAAGAGGGAGAGGTTCTCCTCAAGTTGTAATAAATGTCATCCTCCAAGTTGCTATCCTGATTTACAGCTTCCAGGGAGTGACACCGATCATCCTCTTCATCTTCCTCCCCCTCCCCTTCCTCCTCCTCTTCCTCCTCCTCCTCCTCCACCTCCACACCTTCCCCTCCCACATCCTCCTTGCTGCTGTAGAGATAAGGCTGGATAAGGCAGAGATTCTTCATACTCTCAGCAGAGGGGAGATTAATCGCAGAGTATTGGCAGGCATGATCGTCCTCCATGTTAGGTCGGACCCCAACAACACTGTAGATCGCAGGAGCAGCGGTGTGGGAGGCTGCGGCAGGAAGGGCATGAGAGGACATGTCAAGCGATGACCTTTTTTGGACACTGGAGGGCTGGACAGTCTTTTTCATCTGTAGGGAACACAGCCTCATTATGGCCTGTAAGATCTGGGGACCAGAAGGGGTCAGGAAGGTGAACACCCCTTCTCCTGAATCACAGCGACGGCCCGCTTCAATGCAGAACCCCCCCTGAAATCACAAAAAAAAAACTACATTCATTTTAGATTTCAACTTTTTCTTTTTTAATATCGAGCCATGCAAAAGTATTCATACACTTTAGAGTTGTCAACAGTAGATTATGTCGCAATCAGGACCTTAAAGGAATAGTACACCCAAAACATGATTAGCCTTCATTTTCTACTCACCCCCATGCTGAACAACACTCTGGAGTACTTTTTTGATATCTCAAATGCATCTGGAGATCTGGGAGGTCTGCTGACATTCAAATAATGGAGGTCTATGGCGCCCGAGGCA
>NW_015150461.1:109789-111631 GCF_000732505.1 Cyprinodon variegatus | reverse complement strand
CCATTATTTGAATGTCAGCAGACAGCAAGAAGCCTCCCAGATCTCCAGATGCATTTGAGATATCAAAAAAGTACTCCAGAGTGTTGTTCAGCATCGGGGTGAGTAGAAAATGAAGGCTAATCATGTTTTGGGTGTACTATTCCTTTAAGTGTGATGGGGTTTCATGAAGTCTACACAAAAGTTATATAACTGGGATATGAAAGAGCAAGAATTTTAGAATAAACGTCAGAAAAGTGAAACATTCCTTTGTTTTGAACTCTATTTACATTTATAATACTCTATACAATCCTATGCATATGTCAAAACAATAAAACATATTTTAGTGGAATTTAATCTACATCTTCTAAAACCTGTTACACATGGAAAAAAATGTAAATAAACATAACAGTGTCATGATCTTGGTGCTGATGACTGGCTTAATTACAAACTCCATTCACCTGTCTAACTCTCTTTCTAATCACTGCTCATCTGATCCACCTGCTCCGGCCTCTATTTAAGGCGCTTGCATCCAGTCATCAGTGCAGATTATTCTTGTTCCTTCTAGCCAGTGGTGAGAGTGTTTTTAGAGTTCCTTGGTGTTTCTGATTTCCTGATTCTGACCTGTTCTGCCTCTCAACCATTGAGCCTGCCTGTCCCTGTCTGAATGGTTTTTGTTTCCTGAACTGTCTTTGGACTCCGGGATCTCTGACTCTGCCTGTTCCTGTTCTGAGCTGTTTGCCTGACCTGGCTTCAGACTCCTGCATGTTCTTCGTGGCTGGAGCATCTGGGACACTCTGGGCGGAACTCTGGGATCCTACCTTGTTCTCTGGCTATGGACTGAACTTGTAAACCAGAGTTTCCTGCCTTATACGTCCTAGAAGCTGTTATCTAAGAACTGTTTATTTTAATAAATGCTTTTTGAGTAATCCCACTGTCTTGCCTGAATGCTGGGTCCTTCTGTTCTGAATTGTGACAAACAGACAAGTCAGGAACAGGTTTTGGGACAGTTTAAAGCAGGTTAGATTTAAAGAAATTATTCTAACATCTCAGGAACCCAGTTCAGTTGATTACATAGATATATGCTGGTGAAGAGTACAGTATTTCCTTTGTGGCCTACCCTATGATTCATGCGGGTCTAAGTTTATCGGTAAAGTGGTTTCTAATATGGTGAATGATGGTGGCAAGAACACTGATAAGAAATTGATATGACATTTTCTTTGGCCCAAAATTGACTTTTTTATGTTTTCAGGTGAAAATGTAGCTTTAGTGTAGTTTATTTCGTCTCTCCCCAGTCCCTCCACCAAAGGATTAGCTTTAATTAATTTAATTTTCCCGCTGGCTGTTACGACAGAGAAGTTGAATACAGATATAATTAAGTCAGATGATATCTAACATTTAATGTTTGGATTCTTTAAGTGTTTTTTTATGATTAAATATAAAATTTAGCTGAAATTGAAGTGATGATTCGTCTTCATCAATGCAAAGATGTATTGAGAAAAAGAAACCTTCCTCTCTGGATATATAAAGCTGATCATACTTTGAGAATATTTTTGCAAAGAAAGGTAACATGGCAGTAAAATAAATACATCTTCATGAATGTATCATAGCATGGAATATAGGGATGTCCTGTTTCTTTTTGACTAACTGGATGTGCTCTCTTTCATCCTCTGCAGTGGTGTCTAAAGTACATACATTTGTTACTTAAGTAGAAGTATAGATACTGCAGTTTAAAAACAGTCTGATAAAAGTTGAAGTATTTACTTGGCCTCTTTACTCTAGTAAAAGTGAAAAAGTATGTGCTCCAAAAACTACTTAAAGTATAAAGTAACCTTTAAAAAAAACAGCTTGATTTCACCCTATGAA
>NW_015150461.1:105891-108231 GCF_000732505.1 Cyprinodon variegatus | reverse complement strand
GGTGCTATAGAAATAAACTGAATTGAAAACTGAATTGAGGTATGAATACTTTTGCAAGACACTGTATGTTCACAAAGACTCCAATGAAATAGAGGAACAAATGCATAATTTGTTATATAATTTAGGATTGAAACTTTTTTTTGAGCATTAAGATTAATTTTTTAAAAACGTTGTACATTATGCTTTACCTCCACTTGTCCAAACTTCCGAAGGAGCTTGTAAGGCCAGCTGTAGATGACTTCACTTGTGTTCACAGAGAGGAGCTCCAAAGCCTCACTGTCAGTGAACACAATATACTCCCCGGACAGCTTGCACCTCTTAGCCGCCTCTGTGCTCTGGACCTTCACTTTGTACTGGTCAGGAGGAAGGGTTGGCTCTAAACACACAAGCAAACAACACAACACATAGAGATGTTCATGCACTGCAACTGAACAAATCCAAGAAACTTTTTCTAAGAGCTCTGAGCAAGAAACAAGTGGACACGTCGTACATTTTCATACAGTCTGATTTAAAATTACTCACACTCTGCTAATCTCCTTGTGTTTGGCCTGCCTGGGTGATTTGGGAATGTAATCCATTAGGAAATGAAAAGGAAATGCATTTTTCTAAGCCGGATCTTGCCAATACCAAAGTATTCTAGCTTTAATGTCTGAATAAATGAACACACTTAGCTGCTTCTTAGGAATATTTAAAAATTCTGCCTATGCTTGCAGTTCATAGTGCTGTGAAAAGCCTTCCTGTTGTTTTACATTCATACATAACATGTGAACAAATGAAATCTCACCAACAATGTAATTATACAACAGGACACAGATACTATGGTGACGGCTATGCTTTCCAGTAATCCCTAAAAAATATCTGCTTACTCTGTATATCTGAGAACATAGTTGCCCGGAAGTTCAATATAAAAACATAGATGTTTATGATGACAGTCTATCAAAAATAAAGGGTAGCATAGAAATGTAGATGTTGAATGAATAAAATCCAGTTTCTAATATTGATTACGGTCTTGTTTTGACTTTGTACATAGAAGCAGTTTGTGCAGCTCAGTGTGAAAGTGGTTTGAATCTGTTTATAGATGAAAGGTTTTGCGCTTTTTATTTTAGTTCCCCACACTGTCATGATTTATACAACTGAGAGAAAGGTACAGTGGAAAAAGATGTGCATATTAAGCTCCACCCCATGATTCAGGACCTTTGGCAACAATAACTTGAAATAGTTGTTTCCTGCGTGACGGTAGCAGTCACTCACATCATGAAGGAAGAATTTCAGTCAACACAACTTTATTTCAGTTCTTACTGGGGTTTCAATCTGATTATTTTCTTGTAAAACCCTGATTCTTTTCCTTTGTTTGCATGCTGTCAGATTTGTTGCTCTGTTCTAGCTTTTCTGTCCTGTTTAGATTGAGCTTCTACAGTATTGTCAGACAGAAACTGCTTCATTTGGCTTTTGAGACCCATAAGAAATTATGTTCCTGTGGCTGCAAAACAAGCACAGATCATCATAACAAAACCATCATGTTTCATTGTTGGTGTGAGATGTTTATGTTGATATTGCTTTTTGCTCCCTCTTAAAGGTATAGTGGAGGATTTTTGCTAATTTTTGCAATACACATGCGCAACCCTGTACCCGCTCTTGAGAGGGAAGGCCTATTAACTATGAGCGAGAGCATGCACAAGTCCATTTATCTTGGTGCACGCTCTGTTTAAAAGTCGCTGTTCACATCGCTCATACAAGCTTACTTTCCAAAACAAGGTTTGCATTTTTTCCACTATGTCACACTCAACACCGGTAAGTGAAAATGGGGACGAGCACATAGGACGGCCTTACATAAACATATCACCAGAATAATTAACTAGATTAATTAGGAGGACTACTTATTCTGATGATCCACCTGCTAAAAAAAACATCTTCCACTATAGATTTAACATACGGTAGCATTGAGTATTATTGCCAAACAAACCAACAATTATCTAATTTGCCCATAGAAAATTGGTCCAGACAGTATTTCATTCAGCCAAATGCAAATTTAGCCTCGTCAGACCATCCTGATCTCGCGAGCTTTCAAGGTTTCCCTCGCAGATCAGTCTGGCTACTTTCCGTTAAAGAAAATTTGGAGCCGTTCACCAAATGAACGTCCAATCAGCATTGGCTTTGAGCCGGGTTGAGGTGTGACGCAACGAGAAGCGCGACAGTTCAGCCTAAAGAACATGGCGGCTTCAGCTAACGCTAGTTTCATCGGCTGAAGCCGAACCTTCATTAGCATATAGCGTTAGCATGGCTATCGAGCAAGTTTTATCGGAATTACAGAGTGTTTCTTGACTGAAAGAAGAGCAAAAC
>NW_015150461.1:93045-105785 GCF_000732505.1 Cyprinodon variegatus | reverse complement strand
ACGTCATATGCTTTGTTGATCTAATTGGTTTATTTGGCCCGTCTATCACCAATATAGGCCAATCAGCTAAACAGTATTTTCGCCCATTCCCAAAATTACTTCAACGGAAGGTTTCCAGATGGATATGCGGAGCAAATCCATCTGGCGGAGTCAGGTTAATGCAAATTAGCTCAATAAAGCCAATTTAAAGCTAATTTAAAAAAATAAATTGGCCTTATATTGGCAAAACTTAGACTTAGACAACATTTATTGTCATTTTTTACACACAGTGTATACAAAATATTATTTCATTTTGTACAGCTCTCATGACATTTCCATTTTCTTAAAGTGCAGCAGTGATCAAATGTAAACATTGTGGGAGAAAGAACATGGTGCAAAAAAAAAAAACAAAAACGCATTAATATGGATGTTTGATGCAGAGTCTGTGACATGATTTAGACTTAGAGTTTTGTGAGGCTCCAATTGTTTTAAGAGGAGGAGTTCTTGTACAATAATACTGTATATAATACTGCAATAATACTAAGGAATGCAAGCCCTGTTCTTTGGTTAAAATGAATATACAGTCTGTCTCATTGATGAACTGCATCAGGAGCTTCTTTCATGTTGCTGCTACTGTTGAGCCTTTTTTACATTGTGGTCACACGTAGCACAATAGCTGCTTTATTTATAGAGGGGGTCACCCCTGCTGATGAGCAAGTAAAGAAGCAGCCATGTTGTTTGTAAAAAAAAAAAAAAACTCATTGTCCTTTGTAGTTTTTTTTTTTTTTTTTTTTTTTGTGTCACTTAATGGCAGTGGAGGAACAAGTGTTTTTTATGCATCTCAAGCTGAATTAAAATCTTTGTAGAAACTTGCTTTGATTTTTTTTCTTGAGGCATTCAAAAAACAAAACCTTTTTGAACAACACTATCCTCCAAGAAGTTACCTGTAAAAATGTCTCTTCAAAAGGCATTAACAGGTAAAAGGAAATATATTTTAGCCTTATTCATTCAGAGTAAAAATGACAAAATCTCCTCTTTTCCCTTCTTAAATAGTACTTTTTATACAGCTTTTTGGGAAGTAGTTCCACAAAGGAGTGCTTCAACAGTTACCTGAAACAATGCAATACTGTGCTTGCTTTCCTGGATTAATGGTACAAATAATGAGAATTACCTCTTTGCCAAGATGAGTAAAGGTCATTGTCCTCCATGGTAAAGCCATTCCCTCCCTCAAAATCCCCTTTCTCGGAGTCTCCAGGATCCCTCTGCAAACAAAGTGCCACAGTAAACATTACACAGAGTAAACGCCTCCCTCTTATCAATGCTTTTTATTACCTCACAAAAGTAAGATGGAAGCAAGAACATGGCTTGTGCAAGCACAAGAATTAGAGAAGTGGTAGAAGTTACAGATAATGTTTCAACTTCCCCATGTTCTTATCGGTATCAGCCTGTGGGGAAGGTGTCTAAACATTTTTCCCAAATTAAAACGCTGATGTGAAATGAAAGATGAGCAGCTGAAGAGGCCATAAGGAAAGGTGATACCTGGAAGGCAAGTGTGCTGAGGGCATGGATCCAGCTCTGGCTCTCCACAGAGGCGAAGGTGTAGGTGGACTGGGTGGTGTTCAGGTAGAAGGCTGTGCAGCGGGCAGGGCACGACTCCTTGAGAGCAGGGGTCACACTGAGACAGTCAGTTAAACGCACCACCTTTCTCTCTGATGTTTTCTGCCGACTGGCCTTCAGCTGGTCGCTGAAAGCGTTGCCATCAGAAGCTGAACAGAATTCCAGTCGACCCACGCCTGTGGAACTGGGTTTGAAAAGCACCATCCAGATTTTCCGCCAGGTTCTCTGATGAGACAAACAAAGCGGCTCTATTTAATGTCTTTGAAAATATAATTTAACCTCTAATATTTTTACAGGGCAAAATAAAAATGTAGTTGTAATTTAAACCCAAAATATAGCTTTTCTTTGCATGTCAAGCCTGTGGTTCTTTTACTGCTGTGTTCCCTGTAAGAAATTATTGGTGAACCCAAAGGGTGGCTGATTGGTCAAAGATGCATAGCAAAGGAACCAGAGCAAAATCAAAAGGACTAAACATCATTTGAGTGTCTTTATATCAATTTTTAATTAGAGCAATCAAATCTAAAGATCTAAACAAGATAATTTCATGCTTGTTCATCAATTACATGAACTTCAGTTGCATTTGTAAAACCAAAACACAAGCTGAAAAACCTCAAGATTTTGTTGATGTTTAGTCATTAAGATATGAATAATATAAAAGTAGATTCTTTCACCACCTCGCTACCAAGCGGCGTACCTGGATACAGTGCTTGCAAGCCTTTAAAAAGTCCATTTAACTGTTCCATGTTTTCAAGAAAGTGTTAAAGATCAGTATATGCACCTTGACGCTCTATCTATCTATGAGAAGAGATCACTCGGGACAAACTCTTTAAATAACACTTCATAACTTATATGTATTAAATAACCATGAGACACTGTTAGGTTTATTCAATGATGATTATAAAATTAATGTATGTACATATAAAACATTGAGAAATGAGATGCTTCACTCTGTCTTATGATTCAATCAGTGGAGCTCCTGTCTTATGACCTGATCAATTGTCCTGTCAGAAGAATACTGTTTTGTAACCATGTGTTATGTTCTGTTAATAAAAGCGCTCTGCAGAGGAAGTACGGGAGAGAGAGTTAGAAAGTTCGGTTGCGGCTCTCTTCTCCTTCTGCAGAAGC
This sequence comes from Cyprinodon variegatus, assembly GCF_000732505.1. NCBI lineage: Eukaryota > Metazoa > Chordata > Actinopteri > Cyprinodontiformes > Cyprinodontidae > Cyprinodon > Cyprinodon variegatus. The sequence goes on along the minus strand of NW_015150461.1, from coordinate 103,064 downwards.
TGTTGAAAATCCCTTTCTGTGTGGACTCAGTCCCTCTTTTACGAACCTACATTTTTTAACCTAACAGATCGGAAGAGTTGCTATGAATTTATAGATTGGCTGCTGCTCCCCTTCGGGCTCACCTTTCATAAAGTGGCCCCGATTAATAGTTAAAAAGGCCTTTTATACATCTCCAGTCTGCCACATCATCATATTTTACATCATACACGTTAGCAGATGAGAAGACATCAATGGCTCCAGCCTTATCAAAATATTACAATTTGTTCTTAGTTGAAGGACACCGCTCTCATGCCATTCACAAATATTTGCCTCTTACAGAATGAAGATTATAACTGCATATCCGGACAGAGGAACCGTCTTAACCAGATAAACCTATATGGAAAACATCAGTTCTGACTCGCAACAGGCAGCCGATACCAAGGTGTAATAAACTCACACATCATCAATGATAATTATACTAACAACAGTGATAAAAATTTTCCAGCTTTTATGAAAGATACAGAATTTGATACTCAAGCTGAAAAATAAAATAAGTAGTGGGAGAGATAATAATAAACTTCTTTAACACATCAAAAATGGACTAGATAAAGTGTCAACTAGTCAGCTGCAGTTGATTCAGAATGCTACTGCCTGCTTCCTCACTCTTTTTGCCTAAGGGTAAATTAATCTAGTGGTAATTGAAACCCTAAATATAGCCTGCACTTCATGTCTATAGTTCCCATTCTGTGGCCTTCGCTTTATAAGAATTGATGTAACATCTTAAAAACAGACTTAATAATAAGTGTGTTACACAGCTGCAGCCGATGCAGAATCTCGCTGCCAGCGTCCTTACTGCAGCTAAGCAAGTGGAGCGCATCATCTTACACTGACTTCCTGCATCTCGGAAAAAAGACCTTAAAATATATCTGCTAGTTTCTATATATCTGAGGGCTTAGCATCAAAAATACATTCAAGATCACTCAGCTTTTATCAGATATACTCTGTATGACCAGAACCAAACAAGGAGAAGAAACGTTTAGTTCCTATGCTCCACTAAAGTGGAACAAACTCCCAGAAGACTATAAAAGGGCTGAAGCTTTAAGTTATTTCAAATACCATAAAAATAAATGCATTTGTTTAAAGTGGACTATATGAACTGTCAAATGAAGCATACTTAGTCTGTTTTCCAACTTTAACCCGCTTGATTTATGCCACTGCAAAGTACTTTTCTCTGTTTTTCATTAATGATTAAAAGCTTTAATTACTGTAATCTTGTTACTGAAATGTGCAATACAATAAACTTTTCTTGGCTAATAGTTACGGTAAATCTGGACACACAGGTGAACAAACTAAACTAAAACCACAAACTAAAACCGCTCCTCAAGCAACTCTGACTCAATTTCTGCATTCAGGCCTCTTTAGTGGAGACAGTGGCGTCTGATGGAGTTTGCCCCGCACCTGAGGGTTGTCGGTTTAAGCTCCAGCTTTCAGCTGTGTACTGGGCCAAGACACATTTCAACAGCATTGCCTACTGATGGTGATCAGATGCTGGCGCCAGTGTACGGCAGCCTCGCTTCTGTCAGTGAGCCCAAGGGCAGCTGTGGCTGCAATGTAGTTTACCACCATCAGTGTGTTTGTGAATGGGTGAATGACTGAGGCCCCGTCCACACGAAGTCAAACCCTGGCCTAAATTCACAAATTTTTCACCAAACCACTCAGGCCCCGTCCACACGAAGTCAAAACGAACACGAAACGCTAATATTTTCCAGAACGTTTGTCTTAAAGACGGAGACGTAAAATAAATGTGATCGACCACATGAATGCATGAAAACGCTGCAAAATGTATGCCAGGCCTGTAAGTGGCGCTGTTGTGCCAAAGCAAAAATAGGCGAAAACAGGCAATGAAATGTTGGGCATGCGCAGTAATATTTATACAACAACCAAACCGGAAAACCCCTAGAAGAAGAGCCAAATCGATATTGCTCTGTTCTTCCTGGAGATATTCCAGAAGAAGAAGATTCTGTTGTAAGCCCGACAGCAGGGTGAGTAGCATGAGCAGCAACCATTCAACACAGTACGGCGCCATTGTTGTTGTGATACTGTGTCGCGCATGCATGTTTAGAGGCGACGCTATGACGCATGTGTGTAAGAAAAAAAATGCGGTCAAAGCTTAAAGATGGAAACGCGAAAACGGTGTTTCAAAATCTTCCCACTCTGAAGGCTTAATAAAAAAAAGATTGTTTACAGACCCCCGAAACGCCGGCTTCGTAAAGCGCCTCGATTATGTTCTCTGGCTTAAAAAACGCTCTATGTAATTTATGGGCTATTTAGTAAGAATGTTTTTTTGACTTGTTGACTCTCTCTTTCAGACTGGGAAGACATCTGTTGTGCTCATCCCTCTGACTGCTTGTTGTCTTTTAGGCTCAGACTCACTGTGAGGCTTGAAATGCATCTCTATGAAATATCTAAAGGTTTAGAGTCTAAACTGATTCGTGTTTATGATTTAATTCACTTAGAAAAACACCAATGTTCCATTGGAAGAGAATTAGAATCAGATCATGATGCTGCCATCGTTTATCAGGAAAAGATACATTGAAGTAGTGTGATCCAAACATTACTGTTTGGATTCTTCAGATCGTAACACATTGTCCTATTTGGTTAATGAGGATTTTACCAGTGCCTGGTTATTTTCCAGCTTAGGTCTTTGTTGGGTTCAAAAATGTAGGTTTGTAAAAGAGAAACTGAGTCCACACAGGAAAGAGATTCAAACAACACCTGCAGGAGTGGAAAAAGCCCAACCCAACTTCCAGCTCTTTCTTCAACCTCCCTCCTGCAGTCGCCTTTTATTAACAGAACATAACACATGGTTACAAAAGAGAGTATTGTTCTGACAGGACAGTTGATCAGGTCATAAGACAGGATGCTCAGCTGACTGAATCATAAGACAGAGTGAAGCATCTCCTTGCTTCAATGTTTATAAGCACACACACGTTAATTTTATAATCATTATTGAATAAACCTAAGAGTCTTCCAATAATTCTTCTTCATTGTATATTCTTACTCATAGCCCATTACCAGGAAGTCATTTTGATTCTCTGTAGCATCTCTTTAAGGTACTACTGAAAGCAAATGTTCTAAAGGACAAAATGCCAGGAAAAGAAATTACATAATATCAGAGTTTCTTTTCTGAAACTGAAAATTTGCTAGAATTGTGAAGATTAAATGCTAAAAATAAATCTGACGAAGCATTGGTGTAAGGTTGTGACACTCCTTAGTATGTTGGGGTTTTTCAGTTGTACTGTAGAGTCATATTTTTCAATAACGGTGACAAATATAAGATAAAAAAAATTGCAACAGCTTATTAAGAAAAACTTAAACAGGGACATTTTGGGCTAATAAGTTTTATGTTTAATACCTTCATCAAGATTATTTTACAATGTATTTTTAAACATGTAAGTACCTTGTACAAGCGAGTCTCATTGTAAAGCACATCCTAGTAAAAAGTAATGTGAACTGCATGTCTCTCGTCTCTTTAAACATAAAAGATTATTTCTGCAGTCCAGAATACCTGGAATTTCAACTCACCAACAATATTTAAAATTGTGCATCATCCTTAACATAGTTAAACATGTTACTGGCAGCATAATGCTGTGGGGAATGAGTAGCTGGTCCAAATTAAGTGAAAGATAAATGAAGCTAAACTACAAAACGAATGAACAATAATTGAACTTCTCCTTATATTGTTGGGTTTTTTTAAAAATTAAATTTCACACTGGAGTCAGTGTGGGAATGGTTTGTACTATACCTACAGGAACAATGAGTAGTTTTACAAGGTAAAAGTCACGTTTCTATTCCGATACTTCTTGTGAAGGTGCATTCACAGTGCTGAAGTGAAAAATAAGTCAAAGGCTTACAGAAAACTCATAGTTCCTGTTTATCAGGGGAGAAAGCCAGAAGAGAGAACTTCATTTCCCTTTTCTCCACCTCCTACTGACAAACCTTAGACCTCAGGTCTAGAATCTGAGAATAATTTTAGGGAACCAAGTTTAAAATATCTACAGCTCCTCATTGTCTTCCACTCTGTTTTCCCTTAAATGCGACAAGTATTATTTGAGCTACTGTGGTTTTATGTTCGATATGTTTTAAGATTAGGTCCCTAATGATGGCTGGGGTCATGCAAAGGTGAGATAGTTTAACTATTATCATCAGTCTTTAAAAGTACAAAATACAAGCACCGGATAACCCAAATATTAACCTGGTAAAAATAGCCAAAAACGTTCGTCTATACAAATAATACCTGATAAAACCAAGATAATCAGCCTCTTTGAAAAAATTTAAGTTGCGTCTAACTCTGTAATAGGTTGGTTTAAATAGTTCTGAGTCTTTCTTTTTGTTTGTTTGAAACCAACACTATGGAAACTACATCCTTTACTTTACATAGTAATGTTATCTTTTACCCACTTCCAAATATAAACAACAAGTGCTAATTATTCAGAGCTATCCTTTTTTTAAAGCAAACAGCAGATCTGAGCAAACCCACATTTAAATCTTAGTAAGATTAAAATGTACTTGTCTTGTGGTTAAAAGGGTAAATTCCTCATGTATTACAGCCAAAAGTATTAAAGTATTTTTCTTTTTTTTTTCATCTGCTAAGAATAGTTTAAGATAGGGCTCTAAAATATACCAGCATGATCAGAGCAGTTTTACTGGTAGTAAGTCCGACTTGCTGGCATAAAAAGTTAAGAATCTAAAAGGAAACCTCTGATTTAGACTGAGTACACATGCAGACCAGAGATGGTTATGTAAATGATTTGAAAAGAGATGGCTTGAAAAGAGGGCTGCACAGTGCCGCAGTTTGTAGCACTGTTCCTTGCAGCATCAATGACCCTGACCGGCTGTGACCCTGACGGAATAAGCGGGAGAAGATGGATTGCATGAAAATAATGTATGGGAAAAAAGTAATTTTCTCAACAAGCAGCAGATGCTGCTTTCAGCCCACAGCACTCACAGGCGGCCCTGTCCTCACCTATGAGTGGTGGGAGGATTCCTTAGAATCAGCTGGTGAGAAAAAAAAAAAAACTGATGACAAGGTAGTGTTGGTAGTTTTTCTACATGAGCGGCAAAGAGTTTCCTTCCTGGACAAATTTTGGGTCAACCAGTAAGAATGATTGAAGCGGTTTACAAAATAAATGTGTAATATCAGTAAAAGAACCTCCAGCACAGATGTTATTCACACTGCTATGGTTCAAAAGTTTTTCTGATCCGACTAGCTATGGGTGTGTAATGTTAAAGAAACAAAGGTTAAAACAAAGTAAAGCTATCCCAAACAGTGTCTATGAAAATTACACTCATCATGTAAGTTACAATCATATTATCAGTTAACCAGCCTCGGTTATTGGATTCCTGCTTTATGCCTCAGGAACTACTACCATCCATTCCCCTGGTCCATAACAGTCTGGGTGATGCTACATGCTACTGCAAACACTAGTGTGTTAAATTCCCATTGCACGGTATGTTGAAAGTATGGGGCTAATTCAACATTTGTTCAGTTGAGCTTTAGGAGAGTTAGCTCATCCAAAGAGGAGCTGTTAATCAGCAGAGTTAAATTCTAGCCAATCTGTTAAGTGCTGATTTTAAAATATATAATTATCAGTGTTTTCCCTAATAATAAACTTTAAACTCTTATCAGTTCTACACATATCAATCTGGGTACTGCCAGGTTTGTTTAGGACAGCCTTACTTCTGTCAGCGCGCCCAAAGGTAGCTGTGGTTACAATATATCAGGCAGCATGGGAATAATTACCACTGTTATGCTGATGATACTCAGCTATATTTGTCCAAAAACACTAGTGTGCGGTGTTAACTTTTGAAGCTATATGCACGAGTTAGATCAATTCAACCCTGTTAAAAGTTGAATTGCAACATTATAAGTGTTGATTCTAGTCTCTCAAAGTGTTAACTGTTTAACACTTTCAGAGGTGTTTTAATTAGCTCACACCAGTAAAAAGCAATATAGACACTTTAGAAGTGTTGAATTATCTCCCTAGACGTTGAATTGACCATTCAGAAACTGGATTTGCTAGTAAATCTTATCCAAATGTTTAAAATATGAAACATGTGGTTCAGGTATCCTGATAATTATACATCGCTTTTTTGTTCATCGAGATTGCTTAGCTCCTCATATCTCATAATTTTATTTTATATATACGTATATATGTATATATACGTGTGTATGTATATATATATATATATATATATATATATATAAATATATATGTATATACGTATACATATATATATATTTACACACTGGTTATTTTTATTAAAGTTTTGCAGAATAAGCATTATAGAAGTACTGAAGCAAGCGGTGCATATGCAAAAATTACACTTTATGCAGATGACACTTGCTTTATTTTTCATAACTATGACAGAAGTTAATCTTTCAATTCTTGTCTGAGGGTATAACACTTTCTTATGCCACACAAGGAGGGTTTTCATGTTTAGTCAACTTGTTTCCAATCTTTGTTTGCAGTGAATACCTTGAGAGAAATAAAATAAGTGCTGCCAAAGCCTAGCAAGACTTATTGATGATATTGTTAAAAATGTATTTATTTGAAAACATGACATCCTGCAACTATTTCTATATTTGTTTTCATGTGGTTAGAGTCAAAACAATCTAAGCACGTTGCATGGCCCTCACACCATGCACCGCATTTTAGAAATCTTTTTCTTCCTGCTGGTTTAGCAGTTAGCGGCATCGTAGCGTAAAAGCCACAAACCTGAAGGAGCCTGAAACAAAGCTTTCCACTTTGAAAGGTGTCGGTTTAATAGTAATGTAATGTGTTTAATTCATGAAAATATGGCGCAAAGAAAGAGTTTATTCGAACATAATGTAACTATTTTCTTCTGAACAGAATGATGACAATACATGCTAAAAGCTGTAGCAGTTTTGCAGCAACTAAATCCATTCTCCATCTTTTAAAAAGGACCTCTCTCTTCAAAAGGTTCAACTTTTTTATCAGTTGACAGAATATTTTCCCAAAGTCTTGCGGGTCACCAAGACTTTTTTGTTTCTAGTAAATATAAAATGAGTCTTTGTGTTCACCAGCAGGTTTTTCCTGTAGAACTCTCCCATGGATGCTGTTTTTACCCAATTTCTCTTTATTAGCACAAGATGAAAACTACGGCAAATTATGTCAATATTGCTTTAGATCATGTTTCCTAAATGCTGTCCCTTGGGGTTCATTGTCCCACAACTTTTTAGACGTGGTTCTGCTTCATCACACCTGAGTCAAATATTCAGGCCATTAGCAGGACTCTGGAGAACTGACTGCATTCCAAGGAGATATTTTAGACATTTGATTCAAGAGTGTTAAAGCAGACTCATCTTAAGGCTGAAGTACACTGGATCTTGAGGATTGGAACTGAAGTCATCTACTTTAGATTGTTTGGGTCCTTTTACGACCTCCTGGATGAATCAAGTATGTGGTCTTGGATTGCTGGTTTAGATTTTATTGTAAATGTCTGGCAACATGAAGCAACTGCTGAAACAAAACCTTCGATATCCTTCAGTCTGGGAAGGGTTTATTTTTTTTTTTTACCACATAGTCAGACTGTTTTGGATGTTTCCCCCGCCTTAAATATAAACAACAAAATGTTTTTATGAACTTAAATATTTGATATCAGAGAAAGTTTAAAATTGTACTTTGTTAATCTGCAAAAAGGCAAAAAAGGGGCGGGAACATTTCACACCATTGTGTAAACATGCATATATATATATATGCAGACATATTTGGGTTCTGAAATATTAATTTATGTAACTGAGCAACATTTTATTATGGTTGCTAGAATCATATTTTAACAAATAATTGCGCTATAAATTGAAATGCAAATTTCTGCAGCAGTAGGAAATAAAAGCTGAATTTCATCAGATATGCTGCAGCCTTGAATTCCACCTTTTCTTTATATAGATCCAGTCTTCCAATGCAGTCCAAAGATAGGATCAAGAATGCTTTACTATAATAATACCCATGTTTCAGCTTGAGTTTTTATATCAGCTCATTATTCTTGCAGGTGTTTTAAGAGCATGATGGGAACATTTAGCCGCTTTGTACGGATAACGGATGGAATCAAGCTTATAAATTTTAACTGAGTTTTTCCAGTTGGTGTAAACACATTTATACATGAGGGACAATTGATCTTATAGTTGTATAGACAATATTTTTTTTTAATAACCTTAAGGTGGAATGTAAGATATTTTGATATAAGTGCCTTAAAGTGTAAATTGCAGCTGAAGACGTAATAAATTCTACCCTTTAGAAATTATAACTGCTGAAATTTGGCCAAATGCTCAAAAGTAAGCAGAATATTTCTTTAAGATGATAAATGATATAACTCACTTTTCCAAACTTGGCCCCCTGAAGATACAGCATCCCCTCTTTGAAGATGACCTCCATACTCGTACGCTCTGTCTGAAAACTGTTCACACAAGAGCAGATGTGGCGAAAATATGCTGAACTAAAACTGGTGAGGTGGTTTAAAATTAGACCTCCTATACCGCATGCCTGATAGTTTCCTTGACGTCACAAACTGTCGACCAGTGTGCTTGACAGGAGTTTAAAAAAAGAAAAACAAAATAAAAAAACCCAAAAATCAAGATGCAACTGTTACAAAAGAAAGGACACACGTTGTGTGTTGCTGTTTTCTTGAGTCAAACTTCCCTTTGTATCATTTTGCAACCACGTCAACTTCCTTTTAGAAAAAACTAAAGTGACTTTTTATTTCTCCAATTTTCTACATGACACAAAAACAAAATATCAAATTAAAAGGTTTTATTTACAGTTCTGACGTTCCTCGGTGTGTTTTACTAATATGACAATGAGTAACGAAGAGAAAAGGGTACAAAGAAGGAATCCTTTTTTGTCCAACAGACCTGTACAAAATGATAAAATAAACTTCCCCAACTCAGTGACATTACATGTAACCGAGGCGTTTCCACAGAATTATTTTCACCCCAAGCAGAACAACTTTGTATTCTGGTGAAAAATGCATTTAAAAGTCCATGGAGCTATGAGCCAGGTAGTCTTTGCGACCGATGTTGGTGACCTGCTTGGTCTGCATGGCCTCCAGCTTGGGACAGTCGGTAATACGATGGCCGAGACCGCCGCAGAACGTGCAGCCCCTCTCACCTGGGAAGACGCAAGAACAGACACATTACAAACAGGCCTGCTGGTACAGCACAGTGGAACGATGTTAGTGCAATGCTGCAACAAAGACTCTTACCTCCGATGTCCAGCATGGTTTCATCGCCCGTCTGGAGCACCTGGAGGACCGGAGGAACCTTCTGCTTGGCTTCAACCAGCAGAGCTTTCAGATCCATTAACACAGACTCATCTGTTAGGAGATAAAAGATGTTAACTGTTGGATTTAACCTTAAATAGGCAAACTGAAGTCCCTTTATGTCCAATCTTATCTGACTACAATAAAATAGCCTAACTTCTGTCAGTGATTCCATGTTTCTCATTAAATTATTTGCAAAAACAGAAACCAGCTCAATTCCTCCTGAGCTGGATCACAAAAAAAAAAAAAAACAGATCTTCACCAGATTTCAAAACTCTTACAGAGCTAAACATATCAATTTAACGTTAATAAGAAGGAAGGTCATAGCTGAATAAGCCAGTTGATACTTTGCAAGTCACCAAACTAAGTGTAATTTCTAAAACCGCTGATGCTAAACAGGTTTACTTTGCTTCCCAGCACTGAGCCTTTCATAGCAAACTGTGAACAGAAAATAGATAGTTGGGGTTTCAATAATAGTGGATTTATTTTTTTATTTTTGGTCTATTTCACTTCCTGGTCTATTTCAGGACAGCAGTTCTGCTGTCCTGAAATAAACCACTGTGCAGCTTTTTCCTCAGCTCTTAAAATTCTATCTTGCTAAAGTATTAGCACCCCTTAAAGGAATAGTACACCCAAAACATGATTAGCCTTCATTTTCTACTCACCCCCATGCTGAACAACACTCTGGAGTACTTTTTTGA
>NW_015150461.1:89978-91791 GCF_000732505.1 Cyprinodon variegatus | reverse complement strand
CAACTAGATCTGCTATATTAACCAATAGGATGCGTTCAACTAGATATGTTATCTAGATGTCATCTAGATGTTATCACTGGTGATTTTAACATCCATTATGACTGTCATCAGGACAAAGGGACTAAAGACCTGATTAACACTCTGGACAACTTCGGGTTGACCCAGCAGGTCACAGAGCCCACACACAATAGAGGACATACCTTAGATCTACTGATCTCGAAGGGTCTGGACATTTCTAAGATCACGGTGTGTGATGTGGGGCTGTCGGATCACTGCTGTGTTTTCTTTGAGAGTACCATCTCAGTGCACAAATGTCTCAAAGAAGGTGATAACAAAACGGTGTATAACTGAAAATACCAGTGAGATTTTTAACCAGGTCCTCTCTCTAACACCTGCCCTGTCTGGGGCTTCAGTCAATGAGCTGGTCACTAACTTTAATGCTAACATGCTGAGTGTCATGGATTCTATTGCTCCTATTAAGGTGAAAGTTGTCCCTGGAAGGAAAAGGTCTCCATGGAGAAATTCCACACTGGTGAAAACTGGAAAGAGAGTGTCGGAAAGCTGAGCGCAGATGGAGAAAAACAAAACTACAGGTTCATTATGACATCTATAAAGAGAAACTTCACTTTTATAATTTACAGCTGAGGAATGCAAGGAATTGGTATTTTTCTGACAGGCTAACAAACCCTCCTGTGTCAGTAGCACCTGAATTTTATTCTACCAAAGCCTGCAATGACTTTGCCAAATTTTTCACAGACAAAATCCAAATTATTAGACAAGCTGTTGGTTCAACAACAGCAGGTTCAGGTCTTGTATCGTGTCCACCAAGTCTAAACATCATGACACAGTTTTATCCCATTACTAGCAAAGAATTGGAGGACATCTTGCATCAATTGAACTCCTCCTCTTGCTGTTTGGACATCCTGCCCACTGGTTTTTTTAAAAAGGTCTAAAAGACCTTGGAGTCAGATCTGCTTCAGATTGTGAACTGCTCTCTAACGTCAGGTGTTTTCCCAGAGTCACTGAAAACAGCTGTGATCAAACCTCTGCTAAAAAAGGATAATCTAGACAAGACACAGATGAGGAGCTACAGGCCGATCTCCAATCTTCCATTTTTAAGTAAGATCATTGAAAAAGCAGCCTTTCACCAGCTAAATGACTTTTTAAGAGAAAACAACCGTCATGATGTCTTCCAATCAGGTTTTAGACAGCACCACAGCACCGAGACTGCTCTGACCAAAGTCACGAATGACATATGTCTGAATACTGACGCTGGTAAAATGTCAGTGTTGGTTTTACTGGATCTCAGCGCTGCATTTGATACAGCTGACCACATTATATTACTCCAACGACTGGAGAAGTGGGTGGGCCTCTCTAGTTCTGTACTAAACTGGTTCAAAACATACTTGGAGAACAGGAAGTACTTTGTGTCAGTAGGCAATTTTACATCTGAGCAGACAAAAATGACCTGTGGAGTTCCCCAGGGCTCCATCCTACGGCCTCTTCTGTTTAACATCTACATGCTCCCACTGGCTCAGGTTATAAAGAACAACAATATTAGTTACCATAGCTACGCAGATGACACTCAGCTATATATTACAGTATCACCAGGAGACCGGGGCCCTGTACATGCTCTTGGTAAATGCATTGATGAGATTAATGACTGGATGTGCCTCAACTTTCTTCAACTGAACAAAAACAAAACTGAGGTGATTGTTTTTGGTGCTAAAGAGAAACGAGAGCAGGTTGTTACAGAACTTCAGTCCATACACCTAAAAACCACCAATCAGGCCAGAAATCTGGGTGTAGTGAT
>NW_015150461.1:74574-83327 GCF_000732505.1 Cyprinodon variegatus | reverse complement strand
TCACTACTGTTCTGGGTGCTAGAACTGTACAGGCTCTTGGTAAATGCATTGATGAGATTAATGACTGGATGTGCCTCAACTTTCTTCAGCTGAACAAAAACAAAACTGAGGTGATTGTTTTTGGAGCTAAAGAGAAACGACAGCAGGTTGTAACAGAACTTCAGTCCATACACCTAAAAACCACCAATCAGGCCAGAAATCTGGGTGTAGTGATGGACTCAGACTTAAACTTTGAAAAACACATCAAAGTAATCACTAAATCAGCCTACTATCACCTGAAGAACATGGAAAATCTGGAAAAACTAATCTGTGCATTCATCTTCAGTCGGCTTGACTACTATAACAGCGTCTTTACTGGTCTACCTAAAAAATCAGTTAAACAGCTGCAGCTCATTCAGAACTCTGCTGCCCGAGTTCTCACAAAGACCAGGAAAAGTGGACCACATTAGTCCAGTTCTCAGGTCTTTACACTGGCTGCCGGTCCATCAGAGAATAGACTTTAAAGTTCTGTTGCTGGTCTATAAAGCTCTGCATGGTTTAGACCCAAAATACATCAGTGACCTCTTGACCCAGTATGAACCTACTAGACCCCTCAGGTCATCCGGATCCGGCCTTTTATCAGTTCGCAGAGTCAGAACCAGACATGGAGAGGCTGCGTTCAGCTTCTATACTCCACATGTCTGGAACAAACTCCCAGAAAGTCTCAGATCAGCTGAAACACTTAGTTTATTTAAATCCAGGCTGAAGACCTACCTGTTCTCAGCTGCATTTACGTAGATTCTATTCAAAAGTTAAAATCCGCACGTCTCTGTATTCTCTCGTTTTAATCTTAAATGTTTTTAATTTTGAATCACGCTTTTAATTGTTTTTAATGGTTTTCTCTCCCTTTTGCTTATAATGTTTTATGTAAAGCACTTTGAATTGTTCTGTACATGAAATGTGCTATACAAATAAACTTGCCTAAACTTGCCTAAACATACGGTTTCTGAAATGTTTTGCGTCTGACACCTTTTGCATAATTTAATGGTAAAAACTTTGCTCAGAGGGCAGAAGACTACACAAAAAATAATCTTGACTTATCGCATAATAATAAATTATTAATATCAAAAATGTATTTCTGTTTTTTCTTTTTACATATTATGTTAAAAGGCCAAATAAGGACTTCAAACCCCAAGAAAAGTAATTTTCTCTTTTGTTTTATTCTTGGATGGGGCTTTAAAGGGTTAATATTAAAAAAACTTAAGATCAGATACCCCTAAATAATATTCAGAGAAACCTACTTTATTCAGCCGACATTAAATGCATTCCAACCGTGTTTTCATTTCTCCGAGTTTTAATAGATTAGATTAAAATCTGCTAATGACAAAAACAGAAACATTATTTCAATAATTATTATTACAATAATTCAATATTAATACACATCACGATATAGTTGTATCAAATATCAGTGATTTAATGTTTTAAGACATTTTCTGTGTTTCGAAAGATGTTTGCTTGGCAAATGGTAAAGGGTCTGTACTTATATAGCATTTCTCTTTTAAGTCAGGAGACTTGATTACAGCGTCTGTAAAACATTGTAAAACAAAACAAGCCGGCCTCCTGTCTGCGGCACTGTTTGCGGTCAGCTATAATTTGGGAGAGGTGCAGCGAAGCGTCTGCGGAGGGGGCGGGACGTCGACACTCTGGAGCAGAGGTATTGCATTGCACTCATTGCCCTGATTTTGTGCAGTATTTTTTGATGCAAGGCCTTTCAGAATCTATAACGCACGGGAATTATTATTTTTCAGCGAATGAGGTTTTCATAGGCCTTGATGGAGTACAACTTTTCTACTTCTGTTATTTGCTGTTGTTTCTCAAAAAAATGCAAAACGATATTACAGCTTTCATTGATTTATTTCAAAATTGAAACATTGTCTAGCCTGTAAGGTGTAAAAAAAACAAACAAAAAAGAACCAATTAATCGAATCGAATCGTATCGTGTACGTGTTCGTATTCTTGAGTATCAAAAATAATCGAATCGTTGGGTCACGAAATCGATACTGAATCAAATCACCATGATGGATCTGATTTACACCCCAAATAATAATAAGATTTAAGCATCTGATGAATGAAGTGTAAGTAGAAGAGCTGAGAATTATGCACAGCCTTTAAATGCAAGAGCAGAGTGGGAGCTTCTTAATATTACGGAATGTATGAATTGATTACTTTAATTACCCATTGGGATTTATTTTTTTCATTTAATAGTACTGAGCTAGCTAATGATTGTAAAGGTTCGGTTCACTCTAGGGAGAGTTAATGGTGTTGTCAACGTTCGCTGTGCCAAGGTAAAAAATAAATAAATAAAATAGGACTGGAATCAGTTTCGTTTTGCTGTAAAATTCAAAATAAAGCAAACATTTATCAGCAAACAGAAAAGCATTGATAAAGACTGGAGTAGGGGGTGTGTAGCATGAGAGACAGAAAGAAGGAGGGAAATCTTAACAGGATGATTTAAAAAGGTTAAAGTTTTATCAAAAGCTTGATGTCTCAGAACTGACAGAGAACGTTTAGTTTGTATTTCCAGAGCTAGATATAAATTGTTTGGTTAATTTTTTTAAGGGATGTTTCCATAAAGGCTTTCAGGCTGAGGCATGTTTGGGCTCTTCAACAAATTAAAGTTTTCTTTAATGTAAAAATAAAAGGGTAAATCAGAGAGAAACCATAAAAGAGACAAGATCCCTTGGAGTGAGAGATGAACGCCTCATTTGTTGATCAAATCTATTCAGCTTTTAGCTTCAAATGAAAATAGAGGTGTTTTTTTTTTTCTTTACTGCAATTATTTTATTGGTAGTGTTTCAAAGATGTGCCAAAATAATTTTACAGGTTTGCACAGCTAACTGCGGGTTGCTTTCTGAGGCTTTCATGCTGTTCATATAGATGTGAACTATATGGTATCACTAAGAAATATATCGCGATCCAGGTTTCAGCCGTTTGGTTCGGCGCCACTGTGCCTATTCTTTCTGTAGCAGGTATCAGGGATGATATGATGAAAGAATAAGGCTAAATATTGGTGATCCTGAAAGAAAACCTGCTAGAGGCTGAAAAACACTGAAGACTTGCACAAATGTTCAAAATCCTGCAGGAATGACAGCGGAAAAATAAAAGTTCAGAACATAACGACCGAAGTCCAGACCATACCTGAATTAAAAAAACATCCCAAGAGGGATTTGAAAATGAATACTTATCAAATCTGACAGGATTGGAGCTACTTTTCAAAGCACAAAAAGTAAAAGTCTGTAAAGCAGATCAAGAAATAACCATTTTATAGGACCACCTTTCACTGCAGCCATACATGCAGATTTTTGGGAGTTATCAGCCAAAAAGTCCAAAAGCATTAAAGCTATAGAGGACGATCTTTTATTTCCGGGTGGATCCTCTCAATAAGTGGCTCTCCTAATTGTCAATCATTCTGGTGATATGTTTACATAAGGCCGTCCTATGTACTCGTCCCGTTAGCGATCTTTTTCTGTGCATGTGCACTGTGGTGAGCTACGTTTTCAGGCAGTCATTGAAGCTCACCTTTCTCACAGTCATTTGAAAATGGCCAAGGGTTGTAAGAGAAAAAGTCTACGAAGTGTATGTGGAGAAAAGAAAGGCCTCACAAGAGGCAGATAGAATCCTAGAAAGCTTTGTGCGGTGAGCTCTCCTCGCAAGGCATTATGGGATTTGCTCTCACTGGGGCTCGCTGCAGCTACCCGACTGTGGCGACAAATAACAAAGATGCGAGGGAACCGTGCAGTGGACCAACGGGGAAGTGATCATCTGTCCGAACGGTCAGTTAACTGAGTTCGCTATAAAGTCCACTATATAGTGATTGAGGGATTTAGGGGTTAGGGCAGACGTGCGGACTCAGTTAGCCTGTATGAGCTATGAGAACAGCAACTTTTAAACAGAGCGTGCACAAGCCCATTTCTCCTTGTGCACGCTCTGTTTGCCCTGTCTGCCCTAACCCCTAAATCCCTCAATCACTATATAGTGGACTTTATAGCAAACTCGAATGTGCATTTTTCTTAAAGTGGAGAGGTCGGGTCTTTTAAAAAATTATACAAAATCCACCACAATACCTTTAAAGTTTGTGACAGTTACCTGATAAAATGAAAGGTTTTAGTTTAATTTTTCAAAGAACTTCACTTTGCCTGAACACAGACAGCTTATTAGCTACATTTTTCTTTCCTAATGTAAAGACATGAGGAAGAAACTCAAGTTTTTGTAAATTCTGCACCACAAAAGTAAAAGACGCAAAAAATTCTGGGTAATTCTTGGTTGGACTCACAGAAAGGAGTGGCCAATAAGGGAATGAAGATTTTCAGAAATTATAAAATAATTAAGTCTGTAAATATGATCAGATCAGTTCTTGTTTTAAGCACCGTCCTCTTACCACAGCCCTTATTGATGAACGTCGTAGCGATACCAGTCTTCCCCGATCGTCCAGTTCTTCCTATTCTGTGGACTGAAAACAAAAACATTTTGATAAAGTGGTCCAGACTCCACAATCTAATGTCACATAGAAAAAAAGGTCAGAAATATTTATCAGCTCATTTCCTCTCACCATAGTTTTCTATCTCCTCTGGCATGTCATAGTTCACAACATGCTGAATGGCTGGAAAGTCCAGACCCTTGGAGGCAACATCTGTGGCGACCAGGACGTCTTTCTTTCCTTCTTTAAATGCTTCTATGGCTTTAGTTCTTTCTTCCTGATCTGAAAAAAGAAAAATAAACTCATTAAACCTAATTTTAACACCTGTTTTTAAAGGACTCCTCCATAAAATATTTGCAAGCAGGGAGACCTCTGCTGGCGATAATGAGGAAGTACAAGATTTTAAAATATTATTTATTTAAACATCCCTTCTAAAACCGCTGTTTTAGAAGCTTTGCATACCTTTTCCTCCATGAATGGCGACCGCTTCCACTCCCTTCAGTAACAAATATTCATGGATGGCATCTACGTCTGCCTTTTTCTCAGCAAATATCAACACCTGCCAAAATAAACAGTGATCATCAAAATATTCACTTTTTTCTCCTGGACTCATAATCATAATAATTATTAGGTCTTTACAGGAGGCGGTGTTTTCTGAAGACACTCCAGCAGGTACACCATCTTGGCCTCTTCTTTTACATACTCTACTTCCTGCATTCAAATTAGAAACAAAGGGATGCAGTGAAAAACAAAGATTAACCTGAATTAAAATCAAGAGTTCTCATTGACAGAAACACATACCTGGATAACATCCAAGCTGGCAGCTCCGGCTCGGCCCACATTAATGGTGATTGGTTTGACCAGAGCGCTCTTGGCAAAGTTCTGGATCTTCTTGGGCATGGTAGCACTGAAAAGTAGGGTCTGCCTTTGTCCCTAGACCAGAGGGACACATCAGAAGGGCTGTTTTTAATTTACAAGCATCAACAGATGGAGTGCAGCAGCTGGAACACACACAACATGGCCAATTCTTGCTCCTTCTAAGGGCTTAAGGACTGTGGGAAAAACTAAAAGCACTGAGAAGTGCGAAATTTGAAGAAATATGCAGTAGCAACAGAAATGATGACATAACTCAGGAACAAAAAGAAAATCCACAGAACTGCAATTGAGAAAAATGCAGATGTTTCTGGATAAAAAAACAAAACAACTTAGACTTTGTAATTAAAAACATCCAATTAAGTCTGACAACAGCCCGACAATAAAAGCTGTGATATGTGTGGTGTTAAGCTAACACTCCAGATTCAGCTACTCCTTTCTTCCATGAAGACTTTTTCCTGGAACCATCATTCAGCTTTGCAGAAACTGGCATTGGGTGTCTTGGAGACGGGACACATCTAATGCTGCGTTGCATTTGTCCTTACAACCTTTCTACTTGTGTCTTAACTCAGAGTGAGTCGAATTACGAGTCAGTGCAACAGGATGGTACCCGCCTTCTGCATTCAAGATGAGTCCTACTCGCTTTAAAAGCAGTTAACCTTTCCTACTTTGATTCTGCAGCAGTTCTTTATCCTGTATGGAACATTAAGCCAGTTGTTCCAAGTACTACTTTCAATTCTTTGTATAAGTGCAAAATAGCGAGTTGAGAACCGTTATTGGGACGCTTTAACTGTTAAAATGGCTTTGATGGCCATCGAGAATAAGAAGGTTTGCAACTGGAACTCATCAACATTGGAGTTTACGTCACTAACTTACCAGTTATCCGTTCTGAGGATGAAGAGACACAGCCTAAGGCCCTGTCCAGATTAAGACTGGTTTGGGTGTTTACAACAAGCATCTTGATTGCTTAGAGGGTCCCCAGCGAAATCTCGCTTTGAGCTATTGGTGAATCCATATCCAGCCTTGCTTTGCTCCAATTGCTCTATTTACATCGAACAAAATGTGTCTTTTGAATCACAGACTAGTAATCCACTCAATTCAGTTTATATCTATAGCGCCAATTCATGACACATGTCATCTTAAGGCACTTTACAGAGGCAATGCAACCAGATCATACAGTCAAATTGGTTCAGTTTTCTAACTAAGGAAAACCAGTTGATTGCATCGACTCATTGACTTGAAGGCAATCCCTCACACTAAGCATGCTTGTAGCGACAGTGGAGGGGAAAATCTCCATTTTAACAGGAAGAAACCTCCAGCAGAACCAGGCTCAGTGTGAGCGGCCATCTGCTGAGGCCGACTGGGGTTCAAGGAGACATGAAAATCTTCACCAATAGGTATAACATGTAAATCACGACTCCGTTCGCAGCGCTGTTGAGAACAGACCTTTTCTCTGGAGATAACTTATCAGCCTTTGTGTGATGAAGCCAAAAGGCTGCAGGAGAGAAGACCTGAGCTTCCCACATAATGAGAAGTTTTTGGGTCTTTGTCGTCACCATAAAAAGGTCAAGTGATCTTTAATATTAGAGTAAAATTATATAGTATCTTTGTTTTATATCTTCAGCTTGTTTCTCTCATCCACTTTTCAGTAAAATATTAGGAGATTAGATGTAAGAGTGATAAGAGTTACATTAATTTCTAACTCCAGGTAACTTTTCAGACTATAATACGCTGAAGGGTAATATATTCTACAAATGTTTAATGATCAATTAAAGTAAAGGGAAAAAACGCATCTCTCAGATTGATTTTTTTATACACACAGTTTAACATTTCTAATCTACACTACAAGTTTCTCACCTTAAAATAAGAAAAAATTGTCCTGATGTCTTCCTCGAATCCCATGTCGATCATTCTGTCGGCTTCATCCAAGGCCAGGTAGCGGCATATGTCAAGACTGACCATCTTCTTTTGGAGCAGATCCATCAATCTTCCTGGGGTGGCCACCATCATGTGGACGCCACTGAAAAAAAGATGATGACATCATCCTTCCATCCTCTATTGAAACACAAGATGCTACTTTGCTTTCTGTCATGACACTTAGTGACCTAAGGTGATTAACTGAGCTGCTAATAGAAAGTCTTTCTTCAGTCTCTCTGTTCCTCTCAGAGTCGCCTCAACCAAACGGCTCGTTGACAGATTCTTCGCCCCTGAACAAGCCAATCAGTCTCACTTACTGCTTCACCACCTCCATCTGCTCTTTGACAGACATTCCTCCGATGCACAGAGCTGTGCGCAGCTGTGGCGCTCCTTCCTCTTCCAGCATCTTGCAGTAATACTCTATGATGCCGTGAGTCTGCCTCGCCAACTCTCGCTGGGAAAAAAAGAATTAAAAATGTGCAGATGTAGTTTAGTCAAGGTTTTTCCTAAACATTGCTTTGGTGGTTAAGGTTTAGAAACGAGAAGAGTGTGGGAATAATTACTGCTAGACTTGTAGAGGTGAATTGTAAATAAATTTCATTTTTGTGCATCTTGCTATTCGTTTTTTTTGTTTTCACACCACATGTTTTAAAGATTTCCAAGTTAAAATAAATGTTAAATACATTTACAACACTTATTGTTCCAGGACTAAATTAGCTTTTAGAAGTCGCTTTGTTTCAGAGAAACTATGTTGCTAAAAAAAACTTCTAAACCGGTGTGAACGTCCTGAAAAGTTCATGAAAAATGGTCCAACAATGAGCTGAAGGAAGCTGCAGCATTATTACCACAACTTTTGGCTAATTGAGTTTAAGCCTGAAATGATTCATTGGATTTATCGTTATTAGTGAAATAATCATCAACTAATTTAGTAATTGAATTATTTCCTAGACCTATGGAACAGACTCCAAAACAGGCCATTTGCTGAGAGATTGATTACTAACAGCAGGAAATAAGAAAACTCTACATATATAAACTATAAACATAAGATATATATATTTTTTTATTGAAGATAAAACTGTTACATATATATTTAAATTTTAAATATTTGTTTGTTTATAAATGTTAATGCGCTAAAAGTATCTTTTGTTAGATCGATTGATCTAGGTATGGCAGTCTGATTTAACACAGTAAAGGTGCAAAAAGTGAGATATTAATATTAAAGCACAGATTACTCCATTTACCATGATCATTCTTTAACTGCTGCAAAGTAAGTGTTTAAATTAATCCTAAGCATCAAAGAAAGTATCTTTAAGATCCTTAACAGTAGATGTGTGGTGTTTGTAGCCTCCGTCGTTCAGCACAGCATCGGGTAAAAACCATTGTCACTCAACATTTCTTGTTCATTGGCATCAGAGAGAAAAATTCTCCAAACACCACTTTTGCCTTTTCCAATTAAGAGGGTTGCAAAGGTTTCCATACTGGGCACTTTAGCAGAGTTCAAACACTT
>NW_015150461.1:39333-73179 GCF_000732505.1 Cyprinodon variegatus | reverse complement strand
GGCTGCACACAAACACGGTCAGTCCATCAAATGCATTAAATTCAAACAGAGATCACATTTAGTCTACCTCCATGCAGAGCACTTACACTGTGGGGATTCCTTGAATCTGAATTGGGGTTGGATGGATAATCCCCTTCTTTTTTAAACCTTTGAGAATTGCTTTTTATGGAAGAAAAAAACAAAGCAGAAATAATAAATAGGAGAGATATAAAACCACTGAGGGGATTTTTTTATGTGCGAGGTGTCACCTGGAGGAAACTTCATCTCCCTGAAGCTTTTGATCGGGGGAGGGATGCCTTCTCCATCCACTAGGATGTGGAATTTCTTTCTGGCGCGTTCGTGTCTTGTCTCTGGCATATTTAGGATGTATCGCGGTGCCTTCCAGCTACAAAATAATATCCATCAGATTGAACGAAACCTAGCAAATTAAAGAAAACTTATAAAGAGGAAAAGCTTCCAAACAGACAGGCGGCTCACCTTGTTTTAATTGGGTCATCATATATGATACCTTTGGCCATTTCCTTTACAGACATCAGGGCTAACAGAAGGGAGTTCAATTTTGCATGATTAGTTTTAACAAAAAAGTTTGAATTCTAAGGATCTTGGAAATGTTTTCGTACCTCTGCCCTCAGCCACACTTTCCAGGATCTTCTCTTCCTCTTTCAGCTGTTTCTCTTTGGCAGACTCCTTACGAGCTGTGCGCACAAACAAGTAATAGCTAATTACAATCCTGTACAGCCAAGGTAGAAACGAAGATACAAGTGAAGATCTACTCTGCACCTTCTGCTTTCTCTTTGAGATGTTGATGTTGGTCGAGGAGACTAATATTGGAGCGTGGACCAAGGCCTTCCTCCTCATCCCGTTGTTCCTCTCCGCTATCCTTCTGCTCCTCATCCACAGCCTTCCCACGCAGACGTAACATCTTCTGGAGCTATAAACATTCAAAAAACAAATACTGGTAATTACAAGTTTGTTTTTCCATAAGTGAATTGGTATAAGAAAACAAAAACAAAGGAACATTTAGATTTAATAGTGGGACAAAGGCTACGTTCACACTGCAGGCCTTAATGCTCAATTCCGACTTTTTTTGTGAAATTAGATTTTTTTGCGTTGCTGTTAACATTTCCAAATATATGTGACTTGCATGTGATCTCCTGTGTGAACTGCATTCATACAACCTAAGTGTCCTGCATGTGCAGTAGAGGACGCAATGATGTCACAGGCCAGCGTGCTCTGTGTTTACGGAAGTAAACATAGATGGTAGCACAGGAGCACATCTAGCGATCTTTCCCAACCTTAAAAACTCGATCTTTCCAAGATGGTTAAACAAAATACTACTCTCCACATTATTGTCCACCATCGTTGTTTTTTTTTTTTTTTCTTGCCAATTCTGCGTAGCAAGAAGCAGAAGAGTGACCAGTGTCAGGTATTAATGACATTTAGGTCGGATGAATGCGACCTGGCTGTTCAGACACAGGTCGCATTTGAAAAGATCAGATTCACATCAGATTCAGGACCACAGAGCCAAGCGGCCTGGGTTCCATTTGAAAAAAATTAATCGGATCTGTGGTGTTCAGACTGTCATGAAAAAAGATCCAGGTCGCATGTGGGCTAAATAATCGGATTTGGGTCACTTCAGGCTGCGGTGTGACCGTAGCCAAAAAGTCTTATAAAATGTGATTGAGTCACTTTGGAGAGGAACCTTAACCGGATTTCTGTTACCTTGGATTACTAGAGTAAGATATCTCACCATTTGTTGTTTCCGTATTTTGACTGGAACATATGGGACATAATCATCATCCTCTGATCCTTCTGAGCCTGACTTTCCTTCATCTTCATACGATCTCTGTGGAAAAACAAATATCAAAATCATCAAAACCCTGTTAAAGTGTATCTGCTTTCATGTAACAAAGAATTTATGGATAGGAGCTAAATGGTAACCCCCAAAAAAGCACTAAAGCACATTGTGATTTAACAATTATTTTTAGAAACTTGTCATGAGGAATTTGAGGATTATAAATACATTACTGAGTTAAAGAGTGAAATTTATCATGATAGTTTCACGGCTGAATACATGGTTTGTTTGGTGGATGATTTTTATGCCCACAATCAAATAAAAAAAATGAATTTTAAAATATTTACTTTAATACTTTATCCTTTAGCATGCTTTATCCACACCTAAAGCACGTTTAGTTTAAACCCAAAGCTTCCCCCATCCCTTTAAACTTTAAAGAGACACTTTATCGTTTTCATGACTTATAAACGGTGGTAGTTTCTACAGTGTTAATCATTTTATTAGCTTCTCCAAAATCAATGTTCACAACGTCAACAAGCAATGCAGTTTCTGTTCACTTTATTCTTATATTTATTAAAAAGTTGTCGCGTAATTTGTTTAGACTTAGCTGAAGTCATAACCGTTTTATTATTACCATTCATATAAAAGCATACTGGTTATTTTTAATCCTCTGAAACGTCAACATTGTGTAGTTAGCATGGGTTACCGATTCGCGAAGACCCATGCTAATTTTGCTTAAATATATACATTTAACCAAAAAACACACTTTAACATGTAATTTTTTATGTAAAATACAATTACATTACATTAAGGTGTTTATTTTAATGCGCACAAAAAGTACACTTAAAAGAAGTTAGTTAGCATGCTAATATTAGCTTCCAATGGCTAACTTCAAACGGTCGGCAGCGGGGATTTTACTTACCTTTAGCACCCGATTTTCGGTCTCCATTTTTATTTATTTTTACGTAATGTTACTATGTATGCTTTGTGGTTTGGCTACAAACCATACGTCAAGGAATAAATTCAATTATCGTAGAAATCCAGCATGTTTTCATAACACAGGAAGCTACTCGTGTACGGCACGCCGGGAGGGTCAAATCACTCGGAGTCGCATCTTCTGAAACTAGCGATGGACGAAACGACCGCTGTACGGAAACCGCTACGGGCCAAAAATAATTTAAAAAAGATAAAACAACACACCTGCGTTTGTCAAAACTGTATTGTTTTAATCTTTCCGGACGAAAGATTTTTTTTTCACAGTATCAAAAGTGAATTAAAAAAAGAAACAAGCCAACATACACTTGGCTGTTGTTGGTATAGTATAAATCTACATTCAAAACATTAAGATAATATTTTCTAGTTGGAGTATAACCTGGAAAGCGTCAGAGATGTTACATTAAAACATAATTTCAGGACAGATTTAAAAAGAAAAAAAAATCATCTTCATCAAAGCCATCAGGCAAATACATTGACACCGTGTAAAAACCTAAGGCTGTGTCCTAAAGGTCTCGTCTATTATTGTTTTCAAGAAAACACTTGGGAGGAGAGTTTCAAGTTAACAGTACAGGTCAGAGCAGTATGGTTGAAAAATGAAGCTCACACATATACACAAAAAAAACCCTCAGGAAGGTGAGAATAAAGGCAAAGGGGCAAAAAATATGAATTCATTACTGTATGTACAAGCATTTAAATTAACCGCAACACACAAGATCAGAGTGAAAACTGAACAGTGCGCTGCCAAGCAGGAGCTGAAATAGCAGTTTAGAGAGTAAGCACTTCATGGCAAAGGGGGTTTTCTTCAACATCAGAATGCATTGGACATCTCTGTAATTCTTCATAACGAGCACAGAAGGGGGACTGACACTAAAGCACATTTTCCCAGTACAAGACAGGAGCAAAGGATTCAGTTTCTTTTGTGTAGAACACACCATGCATAGGGATGGCATCTGCAGGGGTTAAGGTGAGAGAAATTACATTTACCATAAATCCCATAGACCAAATCTAAAAAACAAACAAAACAAAAAAAACAGAAGACATGAATATTGATATTAGTGTTTCTCTCAAATCTATTGGTTTAAAAACAAACATGCTATGTTGTTTTTTTTTCTTTCAATTTCATAACAAGAGGGTCAAGTTGGAAGGAAGATTGTTGCAACTGTTGTAGCTATCTCACTAGTTGGTGATGTCTTATCTTTAAATATTCATACATAATATATGGTGATCCATTATGACAGCTGTAAATTGCTAGCATACTGGGTTAAACTGTAGGAGTGCAGGTTGTGATGAATGAGGACGAAAGATTCAGTTTGACTTGATTGGGATTCAGTTTAACAACTTTAACATTTCTCAGATTTGTGATAAAAACCATTTATTTCATTTGTTTACATACTACATACGTAAGCACATGGATGCAGTTGAATCAACACTTTTCTCCATTTCTGTAGGACTCATTCAATTCATGTCGCAATATTAATAAAAAAAGGGTAGAGTTGGCCTTGAGAACGCTAACTGGGTTCACGTTTCAGTCTTTTTAGTGAAGATATAGAAACCAGGGTCCCTTGGCTTTGTCAGAAGAAGAAAACTGGGAATGAGAGAAGGCCTCAGGCCAAACGGGGCTCTGCTGAAAGAGTTTGATGTGAGGATTTTCCTTTTTTTTCCTCCCCCTCCGTCTCTCATCCGAGTTATTGAGCTGCATTGGAAGGAACTTTTTTGAGGCTGAAGTTTGACCAGTTCACTGCTACTTTCTGACGGGTTTGCTTTGCAGAATCAAGACAGAACCTGTGGGAAGCAAAGGGGAAAAAACAGGATGAGTAGAGCACATCAAATTTAACACCACCAATTAGATATGCATAGAGATGTCAGCAGATGTTCAGCATTATATGCCTCAATTGGTAACTAGGAACTCCAAAACATCATCTTTTTCTCAGCTCACCAAGACCAGCGCTCATCTGTGCCAAAGTTGCTTCTGACGGAAGAGGACTGAGGTGTAACTTTTAGCAGAATCAGTGAGATGTTTAAAATTAAGCCAGAGGGGAGATGTAAGATGATGTTTTTAACATGCTGAGAAATTTAAGGTTCATTTATGCTGCAACAGTGTGATGGTGCGTTCACAACAAACGTATTTCAAGGTTTAAAAAGGCGTCCAACACCTAAACTTGGACATCAGGTCACAGAGGCTCGACATTCAACGTTCTTTATCTTGCAATCTAAAAAGTGGCATAGCTTTATTTGAAGTTATGAGCTGGAAAAATTATTTTAACATATTTTTAAGCAAGAAACCTCAAAACATCCTTAGTTTATCAGGATTATGATCCTACTAAAAGCTATCTGAAAATGGCCAGGATGTCTGGGTTTTTCTACTGCCGATAGTAGCAACAGAAAATTAATAAAAGGTGGGTTTTTTTTTACAACAGGCGGCAAAAAAAGCAACAACCAAGCAGCATTCACCACCAGCAGGTGGCAGCATTAGTTGATGTAGGTATTTATAAACTGTTTGGCTACAGTTCAGTAGAGAATGTTTCTCTATCTTGTAGATAATTAAATAAAATATCTTCTCCTGCTTTTTTAAATCCACTGGAGTTTTATCCCTTTATATATTTTTATATAAAGGGATCCCGGCTGTCTGACAGCTCCTGGATCAGCTTCTGATTGGTCGATTCTCCGCATCTAGCAGATGAAAGTTACGATTCAAACATCCATCGCTTTCGACGGTAGAAACACTGCAAGACTGGCTGCCCCTCCAGCTCTAATCGTGCCACGCTCCTACATCGCTTCTCCCTGACACGTAAACTTCCTTTAGTGTGAATACACCAGAGGCAGAGCGATACTTTAGACAGACAATAGGAGGTCTTGACAGAGTAAAATAAAGGTGTTTTATCCTTTTTGCGTTTAACAATTGCCCTTTACGTACCACAAAGGATTAGGAAAAATAGGAAGCTTTTAATCACCACAGAATTCCGGGTTTACATTCCTTAAATAATTGGGCTTCTTTTCTTTGCAATAGTAACTGCTTTTTTTGGCAAGAAAATTTAATCGCATTAATTTTGGTTTATTAGAAATAAATCAAAATGGATAAATAAATTAGAAATAAAATAATTGATCTTTGTGTTTTATGAAAGTTAACTGGAGGCTGAGGTCCTATATACAGCCCATTGGTTTATTTTTCTATAATCTCTCTCTGCTCATCTCTCAGTATCCACCCCTCCTCTCACTGTCTCTAGCCAACCGGAGTCCGAGTCACATCATGTCCGCTGTAAAAATCATTGACGAGGGTGAGTGTCTCTAAGCAGATGCAGCAAACATCTGAAAAAAAATGCGGATGGAGTAAAAATTGAGTCAAAAACTGCAAAGTGATCCGAGGCAGAGATGGCTATGAGGCGACAAACTGCTGAGGAGGAGAAGGATGTCTGAATAAATCCTAACAGTCTGCTAAGAA
Source organism: Cyprinodon variegatus (assembly GCF_000732505.1). NCBI lineage: Eukaryota > Metazoa > Chordata > Actinopteri > Cyprinodontiformes > Cyprinodontidae > Cyprinodon > Cyprinodon variegatus. Next base: position 66,949 of record NW_015150461.1, on the reverse strand, counting down.
CTAGCTGAAGAAGATAGAATTAGCAGAATTAATTAAGTGATAAGATTTGTTTTTGTCTTGCAAATAACCACAACAGCAGCACCGGTAAGGAGAAGGAACTAATTCTGACATAATAGAGATGATATGTCAGCATTAGGTCTAATCTAATATAACAGAGAAATGTTTTATGTAGGAAAAGAAGAGCTATAGGGTGGGGGACGCCATTATTGGACTTGATGTGTTGACCAGAGGTACAGGAGCCAACACTTATTAAGCTTAGCTCTAAAGATAGTTTTACTCAAGTTAAAGTAAAGTAAAACTTGTCATTCACAAAAACAGTTAAGAATAATAAATGGTTTGGTAAAAAGGAGGCTCAACTTGACCTTCATGGGGATTAAATGTTTAAACATGCTTAAAATGAAATAATAAGATAGAAAAACTTAAGATGCTTTTCCATCAAAAGGTGATTAATTAATTACAGACCCTATACTTAATTGTATTAAAAATGTTAATTGGATCCCACCACTTTTTTAGTGTGACAGGCTGTTAGAATGAAATACATTGGTGAGAAACCCTGATGAAGTTGTTTATATCTTCCATGTAAAAATATCAGTAGAAAGGCTACAAATATGACAACTAGGAAAAAAAAAAATCAGTATCAGCAGGTTGATCTAATGATTACTGCTCTGGTTTAAACCTCAACTTTTTTTAAATACAGCTGTATTGTAGGACATGAAATGATGGTCATTATAGATAAATTGAAAAAAAAAATCAAAATAATAATGTGGTTACAAAAAAAACAAAGAAAAAAATCTTAAATTTCTAATTTAATGTTGAATCTTTACAGGACAAAACCCAAACTATAAAGTCATTAAATTGAAAAAAAACAAAAACAAAACAAAAACAAACAAAAAAACATTTTAGTTAGACTTACAGGAACATATTTGTAGTATTTATAAAACCAGAGTTATCTGTGGCGTTTGTGACAAAAACAGCAAAAGACCTCTTAGATTAAAGAGGTAAATTGATGAGAAGCAGATATGGGTGAATGTTTATTTTTTTATAAAGGAAAGCCCAAAGACCCGGGCTCACCGCCGTATCAGGACATCTCAAAGGTGCTGACTCACCATTAGTCAATGCTGCATTTGGACCTTTAGCATCGCCTAAACATCTCTAAATTGAGTTTATAATGTCTGACAATTTATTCTGTTGATTTTCGAGGTTTTTGTCCTACAAGTGTCTGAATTTCTTAGCTGCAATAACCTAAATGTATGCATTCCATTACAAAAATAGTCAATTATTTTTGCAATGTGACAAAAGACTGACAAAAGAGGATATTCAGGTTATTTTCTTTGTAAACTGTGAAATTATTCAGAATTTTCTTCTCGTCATTTCTTCTCTACCGTTTTACAGTAGAGCTAATTGTCAGTGGTAGCACTGTGTTTACCTTTTAAAGTATTCCACCTCCCGATCAATCTCATCCATCTCTGTTGGATCCACATCTTTAGGGAGAAACACATCATCTGAAGAATCGACAAAGATGCAGAATTATACGCGATGAATGGAAACTCAAACTAATGAAGTAAAGGCAAAGTTTTGTGATCCCGTACCAATAGTGCTGCTGGATTTTTCTCCCTTATTCTTGCTCTTCTTATTTTTCCCCTTGGATTGCTGCTGCTGAGGCCCATTCAGAGGAACTGTGCTGTGAGCTTTGCTCTCCGCTTCCTGCTCAGACCGACCGGCTCGGCTCTCCGTGTCAGTTTTCCCCTTTTGAGCACCCAGGAGCCCGTTTGCTCCATTTGATACATGTTTGGCCGATCTGCCTTCTTCGGCTTTCTTAGGTCCGTTCCGCTGGCTGTCTGGCTGCTGAGGCTGTTTGCTCCCAGATTTCGAGCTGTGAGACGCCGTTTCTTTAGACTCGTTGGTTTTCTGTGCTTCACTCCCAGCAGCAGCTTTGGTCGGTTTGTTAGAACTCTGCTCCAATATGGACTGCTCCTGTTTTAGCTGCTTTTTATTCTTCTTCGACTTTGCGCCTCCGTTCCCAGCAGTCGTGTTCTTCGTGTCGGTGGCGTCCTCCTTTGATTTTGCCGTTGCGTGGGGTGGCACCTGCGGCAAACTGTCACACCCAGCGGAAGTGCATTTTTCAGGGGAGCGGCTCCTCGCCAGTTTTGATGGACCGCTTGTAGTGTTCAACCTCTGAGTGTCCTTTGTAGCAGCGCTGACCCCAGCCGGAGCGTTGGCGGCAGCGTTGGCAGACGAGGGGCTATTTGGGTCATCCCATCCATTAACGAGGTCCAGGTGGCTCTTAAAGCTTCCCAGCGAAAGAGGAGAAAGGTCCAGATCTATCTGCTGTAAGTCGGAGGAGCCGTTGAGATGGGAAAGTAAGTGGTTTCCCTCCAATGTGGCGGCCTTCTTAGGAAAGTCGTTGACGTCCAGGTTGAGGTCGTACATGCTGAAGGAGGCTCGGATTGAGTCTTTGATGGTGTTCTTGATCTCTTCTAGACGACTTGTGAGAAAGCTGTTGACTCGCTCCAGCTCCAGCTGAGGCCAGTCGAGCAGCCGACTGGCTTCAGGCTCATCAGGAATCGGCTCGTCTGCGGGCTCCTCAGGCGGACTGGACTGGGGTTCACTGCCGGCAGCACCCAGGTTCACCTGCTGAGCTTTTTCCTGCAGCAAAAAGGTGACAGACCAAGGAGAAAAAAATAATCAGTACAAAGTCAACAATTCAGAGCAGAGGAGCAAAGCCACACCAATAGGGATTGGATTAATTGATTATTGAAATAACAGTCAACTAATTTAGTAATTGAATAATCATTAACTGGAGGATAGACTCTAAAATATGCTTTTAGCCGTCAGACCGACCCCCTTAGAGGAATAATTATAACAAAATTGTAAAAAAAAATACATAGTTTTTGTTTGTCAATATGCTTTATCAGAACTCCTCAGGGGGGAAAAGTTTTAGTTTCACCTGGTTTTATTTTTGTAAAAAATTGTTTTTTTTAGGAACCTGTGGATATCCAAATATCAATAAATCAATTTAAAAAAAAAATCAAAAGACTTAGACTTAGATAAACATCTACTGACACCAGCAGATGTTTATCTATTTACAGAAAGTAAAGTTTTAGAGCTGTGTAAACAAATAAAATAAGATTAAAAATTCTACCTGAAATGTGTGACTCTGCAGGGGTAATGCAACATCAGTTCTTCATTTTTAGCCCCACCCCCTAATGGCAGGCATCATTAGAAACTAGAGGCTCAGACCTTTCCAAGGAGGAGTCGGAGGTAATTGTGCGACCATTTAAGGTGATGTAACCGGCATGCATTTTATAAGCTTGCAGTTATTCTAATTTTCTACTCAGTTTGGTTATTATTGTGTGTTCAAGGGTAAATTTCAATGAAACAACGGCTAAATCTTAGGAGCAAAAGCTTTGCCATATGCAGAAGTTCTCCAATAATATAAATCAGCATATTAGTTGGGCCAGTTTTCGTTTTGATTGGAAAAAATGCATTTTTTTTTGCATAATTTGGCCATTTTTGGCACTGTGCGAAAATCACATTTCTGCGTAGCACACTGCCCACTAAAACCTTTGTGGAACAAACATGCTTCTATTTATTTAGTCCAAATTAGCTTGAGTTATAGTCAACATGTGAATCTATAATGTCTGGGGTTCATCCAGAGTTGGCGAGGCTAAATTTTTCATTTTTTCTTTATTTAATCGCCTATAAATCAGACATGGTGGCATTTAAAATAGTGGTTCCACATAAAAGATATTCATCAGTGCGTTTCTGTCATACAAATACAAACGATTGTATTTCCAGTTTATAGTTTGGGAGCTGTACTTGCTTTAATTCACAAATGTAATTTCAGCCGGAATTTGCTCCTAAGACCCTCAGGGCTTATGGGGTTAATTGATTTGCAAAATAATTGTTAGATGCAGCCCTACCCATCGCTTCAGGAGAACATTTTTACAAAGCTCAGCATACCTTCTTCTTTTGTTTGTGTCGAGCCCTTTTAGCAGCCTTGGCACTGTTGACAGGTTTGGGCTCTGAACTGTTTATAAAGTCCAGCAGCTCGTCCACGTCCCTGTTGTCGATGGCGCCCACTGCCGTCAGTTCTGCGTCCTGACGCTGAGGCAGCTCCTCTTTACGCCTGGTCAAACGTGAGCGAAGCTTCTCCCGGATCTCAGCGTAGTTTCGGCTGGTTGGTGCAGCTGGAGGCTAGAAGATAAAGGATGAGTTAATATTCAGCATAACTCTGGCTGAGTGTGGAGGGCTTCTATGTGTAAAGAAGGAAGTACCGCGTTGTGTCCAAAGAACTCGCAGTAGCAGCAGTCACAGTACTTCCCGTCCTTTTGATTGGTTGATGAGGAGGCGCAGGAGCTCCTCTCAGAGCTGCTGTCTTCATCCTCGCCTTCTTCCAGCTCAGACGAAAGGTGACACAGCACCCCATTCGTCACTTTGTGCCCCTTACATGCCTGATCCCTGCAAAAAAAAAAAAAAGACAAACCATCAGAAATGCATTTTAAATAAAAAACAGAAATGTTCTCATTTCCAATAAGGCTGGTTCTGACCTGCAGGCTCCACCGGGTAGATGGCCCACATTGGAAGGGGCCGCAGTTCCTGGGTTGTGTCCGTTACAAGAGTGGTTACAGCCCATTAGAGACGTTCCCAGTTTGCTGTGTTGTGTGTTCACTGCGGGAATGTGGGAGTTTTTGCATGAACTGGGCTTATGAACCGACGTTGGGCTGTCTGGACTCGGGGAGCTGAGTTTGGCTGTGGGGCTGTGGAGGTTTGGTACCAGCGGGGTGAAAGAACTGTGGGCTGCAGCGCCAGAGCCGCACGACGAGGTGACGTGGCCGTGCTGTCCGGAACTTGGCTTTGGGGGCAGGAGGGAGGAATGCTGGGAGGAAAGACCGGTGGGACTGTTGGGCGGTACCGACAAGTCTGCATGTTGATGGTGGTCATTGGGATGGAAGGCCTCCCCTGGAAGACAAAAAAAACAGGATGAGGAATGAGCTCCAGTTACAAACAGTGACGTTCAGAGCGGCCTTCTTAAAACATTCACCTTATTGGGAAAGATTTTTATTTAACGCTGTGGTACTGGATATTTCCTGGATTTCATATACTTACAATATGATCTCATAAAAGTCTAGATTAGGGCCGGGCGATATGGCAAAAATAAAATATCACGATTTTTTCATTATTTTATTGTGATCCCGATTTTATCACGATTTTTTTAGATACGACCAACATAACTTCAATTACATGCAAAGAAGAGAAAAATTAAATAAATGAACAAGTTTATTAAAATTAGAGAATCAAAGCAGTGCTAACAAACCTTTTTTTTTATTTCTATATTGTAAACAAACCAAAGAGTATCAAAATGCAATAACTCCGGAGTAAAACAATCACAAATTAGTTACATTTTTCAAGTAACTTCAGTCAAAATAAATAAAAATTCTATTCAGTTTTATTACTTTAAAAATCAGTTAAGATAAGTTAAGATTTTAAACTAACGGACGAACGTCAAACCCTCGGACTATATTCTTGCGGTGAAGGTTTTTTTTGGGTAGAAATACACAGAACTGCAGTTCTGTGGATCCTGATAAAACGGTCTCTTAATAATGACAGATCGTCAGAGGTGTAGATCGCAACGCGGTCTTAAATCATCATATCGCCCACCCCTTGTCTAGATTATACATTGGATCACAATCATTATTACTAGTTAACCAGAAACCCACCATGGTAAATTGCCTGTACTTATATATTTACACTACATTCACCTATTCATCCACACACTCATGGTGGCACGCTACATTGTAGCCACAGATGCCCTGGGGCTCACTGACAGAAGCAAGGCTGCTGTACACAGGCGCCACTGGGCCCTCTGGCTTTAGCTAACATAAATTTGTTGAACGCTGCTATAACACTTTTATAAATATATTGCAAACCTACACAGTAATCCAGGTAACAGCAAACATGTTTTTTTTTTTACCAGCAATCTAATTTGACTGAATCAGATCGATTGAATCTAATTTTAGTTCAGTTTATTTATGTTTTGCCAATTCACAACACATGTAATATCAAGGCACTTTACAGATCATACAGTCAAACTGATGAAGTTTTCTATCTAAGGAAAACCAGTTGATTGCAGCAGCTCATTGACTGGAATGCAATCCCTCACACTAAGCATGCTTGTAGCGACAGTGGAGAGGAAAAACTCCCTTTTAACAGGAAGAACTCCAACTCCCATGTCAGAGGATGAAGAGAGCACATCCAGCCAGTCAGTCAGAGAAACAGGACTACACTGGAAAAACAGGCCGATCTCCAACATCTATAAACAAAGGTGTTGATGGCAGCAGCACAGCTTTTGTTTCAAATGAAAGCTGATATTTTGAAAAGAAAGGAAACTGAAACTTAAGAATCTAATTGATTATTGAAGTTTGAATCAGTACCCGGCACAAACTGACTATAATTTCCTGTTAATTTAAAATTTTTAAAATAAGGGTTAGCTGAAGTAATTCAATTCTTTTGAATAATAAAATAGTTATGGATGCTTTACTAAGTTTAAACAAATATTACACGATATTTTGAACCCAATTAAAAGGATTCTTTGTAAAATTTGAAAGAATCTTCCACCAAGATTGGAGCTGATGAAATCATTGGACCAGTTTTAAATTTCTACAACAAGTTCTTATCTGTAGTTTCTGATCTTTTTCCACCAATAAACACACCGTAATAAGACCTAAAGCCCCTGTCACACCTTGATGATTTATACAGTGTATGCCTGACGTACGGAAAATCAAGCAAAAATGCTGGCATACATTGGATAAGTTATGGGTACGTTTTGTGTAAGTTATGAGCACGCTAAAGAAAGCTGACACACATTGAAACACGGCGAGTACATTATGCCAGCCTATTGCATACATGTGGCATAAGTTATAGTTAAGTTTTCTGATTGTTGACATACGTTAATTGTGGTGTCTCGCTTATCCAAAACCTTTGAGTAACTTGTGCACAACTGATGTGTAACTTATCAAGAACTTATCTCGAACATATCTGACATGTTCCAGACGAGCGCTGAATGTGTTTTTCTAACTTACAGCTACTGTATAATGGCGTATTGGCAGTGTTGTGGTATAAAAGGGGTTCACAGGAGGAAACTTTCAGTTCTCCTCTATACTGCATCCCCAGTGAGCGAGAAGGTGAGTGTGATGGATTGTCCCTGTGTTCACGGCCACGACCAACAAACTTCCTAGCAGACATGACGCTCAATCTGCTGTGACTGCAAACCCTCTTTCTTTCTTCTTCTTATTATATATTCCTTTTTTGGGGGCGGGTGGTAAACAGACGCTAGGTTGATGCTGCAATCAAAGAAATCTTTTTATGCAAACTGGGCGCATCGCTGCCCAGCAGCTTTATCTGATGCTTCATAATGCCCACAAAATGTTGCTTGGGTGTCATTTCCTGGGCGTTACTCTACCGTGTGTTATGCATAAGTTAAGTTATTGTTGGACCTAGGCTCTGGACTTGTTTTGAATACTCTATGCATACGCCCAAAATTGAAAAAACGTACACAGAACTTTCAGCGTATGCCGCGTTTTAGAAGATTCTGGGACGTCTGGCATATGCTGGCTAAATCTGCAAGGTGTGACAGGGCCCTAACAAGGTCCTGCTAATACCAAAACTCTTGAAATTTATAGTATGGTGAATTTCCCCTAAGGATGTCACAACCAGGAATCAGACAGCTCAATATTTCACTGTCTATAAATACTCTAAAACTAACAATTTTGCTAACTAGTTGATTATTTTTTGATTGATAATCGGATAATAAAAGGTTTAAAGAGTATTTTATAGAGAATTTAAATCGGGTGACATTAAAACCCGAGCTGTTTTTACAATTTTGGTATAACTATTTCTCTGAATTGTTTGCTCTTTATGCTAATGGCATATTTTAGAGTCCCTATATTCCAGTTAGCAATAAGTTGATTACTAAATTAGTTGAAGATCTCAATCTCAATAATTGATTCCTCCAATTTATTGTTTCAGCGCCAATCTTAATGCCTTTACTGCGATGTTGGTCACTTTTATCCTTTTTGTAAGTTCCCTTCTCTATCATGGAACACGCTGCATTAAAAAAATATTTTGGAAATGCCAGCTTGGGTAAGGATCAATCTACTCTAAGGGAAATATTTTTAGCAATAATTGTTAATAGTTCTGTTTTATTGATAGTTTTATTAAATAATAGTGAGGTCTGCTCAGTGGTACAGTGGGTGGCACTGCCCTCTTGCAGCAAGAAGGTTCTGGGATAAGCGTGTTAGAAAATGGATGGATGGAGTTTTGTTTTAAAATCTTAGTGCATCCGGTGCTGTGTAACTATGACTGCTCTGTCACAACCAGACACATAAAACTTTAATCAGGAAGTTGGAATCGCGTAAAACAAAAGGATCGGCTGAGCTTAATGTGATGTTTTTCCTAAAACAGTTAATGGAACAATTAACCAAATACCTGGTGGCGTTGGCCGACGGCACATGGTCTTGAAGTGCTTGGGAGTGGTCTTACAGAGGTCTGCTGAGGTAGACTGGGCGTTCCCAGCAGAGGACCCACTGGAGTTCTGGGATGACGGGTGACTGTATGGACACACTTTGGGACTTGATGCTTTTGCAGATTTTCCAGGTGCTTCGTGAAGTCCCCGTTTCTCGTGACAAGCAGTTAGCCCTGCAGAGAGAAACACGTTTCACTCGTGCGCTCGCCATAGTTCACACTAATAGATGCAAACGCAGGAATAAGCTTCTGAGCCATCGCTGTCATCTAATAATCTGCATCAAAAAGAGGATGGAGGTTAAACTACCCAACAGTAAACAATTATTATTGCTGCTATTAGAACTATTTTTGAATCTATAATTTAATCCATACAAGCAAATCTAATGAGTTATAAAAATGTAAGACTTTTAACACACTGACCACACCAATGTCTTTAAAGGCCGTCATGATTTGTTCTTCGTATTTCTGTAATAAATGCTCTGCACCTTTTAAAACAATGCATTTCCTTTAATTGGCTTTTCATTCTGAATCATCATTTCCAGAGCAGAGCTACAAGTAGGCTGGTGTTTCGCAATAAAGCTTGGAAACAAAACAAAAAGAAAGTTGTAATTGCTTTAAGTGAGGCTTCACCCTATGTACACGCCTGATGCAAAGAAACACGTTTTACTTTCACTTCTCCAGGTTGTCATGTTTTCAAATAGATAAGAAAACTCATGGTACACCTGAATGATTTCAGTCTGATTAGAAACAGACTATAAAATCATTTGGTAGGTTATAAGAAATGTATATTTATTCCATTATAAAATGTCATACTTTTAGTAGAGCCACTGTCGCAGTGTTTTGGCCACTGATCCAATTTGGGATTTTCTTTCTGTAACCAAAGCTGACAGGTGATGAAACGGCACCATTCACCTTCAATGTTCCAATATTTTTTCACAATAAATAAGCGTTCACAAATTTTGAAACTATATAAACGTGTTTTTAATGCACATGAGCTTGTGTGTTCCAATGCAGGTTTAAAGTTTAAAGCACTGAGGTGGAGGATTCTCAGAGCTTTTTGGAGTACAACCTGTCTGATGTTTCTAAAAGCTTTAAGGATATTTACCATTCACTATGAAACCACCTATAGGTTTTACTCTGATGAATCATTAATCAATACCCACAAACCTGATGCTTCAATTTCTCAAGTCTACATTAATCATCCAAAACAAAGTTTACGAGCTGATGTTTCATCTGGGACAAAAAGTTTAGGTATAAAGTTACAACTTTGCAGAACTACAAGCAGAAATCACAAATGTATAAGTACGTATCTAAAACCTCTGGTTAAGCTGGTGTATTCCTTGCCGGCTGTTGGTGGAGATGCACCTGAAAGTTCTTTGCAAACTGGCATTAAATGAGAGGAAGAAGACAAAAACGTGTCACACTTTGCACGCGTTCAACACAACAATAAAAGTAAAATGGAGGATTTTCCCAAATTTTTGAAAAACCCACCCTCTCCACTTTTTAACAAAAAATGCAAATGCCCAACCCTGTACCCTCTACTGAGAGGGAACGCCTATTGAACATGTGCGAGAGCGTGCACAAGCCTATTTCTCCTCGTGAACACTCTGTTTAAAAATTGCTAATTGCGTCGCTGATACAAGCTTACTTTCCAAAAGAAGATTTGAAAGTTTTCCACCATGTCAGACTCACCACCGCTAAGTGAAAATGGGGACGAGCACGTAGGACGGCCTTACGTAGACATATCACCAGAATGATTGACAATTAGGAGGACCAGTTATATGGATGATCCAACCGAAAAAAGGAAAAAAAAACATCCTCCAATATACCTTTAAGGCAAAGATATAACGTTCGACTGATGGTTCCGTTTTAGTCTTCTTCCTCTTCCCATTTAAACACAGCAGATGAAAAAAACTAAACTTGTATTTTTCTCAGATGAGAAAGAACTGATGTCAAACATGTGTATGGATTGACAACCTAAATATAAATAACTTTTTTTTTGCAGACATCTACGCATATGTTTTTTGACAGTAATCTCACCCCATACGCCATTCATCAATTGACTGTTAATGAAAATAATTTTGGAGAATCAACTCCATTGGGTTCAACAACTCAAAGGGACATCATTTCATCACTTGATGTTCTTAGATGTCTCCTAGCTCTCTGTGCGTTAAATGTTATATTTTCATTGTTGATTTTTTTTTTTTTTTTTACATAATTTTTTTCAGCTTGAATTTCATTGCCTTTTAAATTAAGGTCACCTTTCAAAGGGGATGGCTAAAATAAAAGGGGATTTTGTTGTTTTTAAAAGCATCTTTTTTAAAGAAACTTTAAATGACAAAAAAAAAAAAATTGTAATTAAAAACAGAATCAGTGATTAAAAACAGAAAAAAAAGAGATTGGATATCGTACGCACATCATCCAGGTCTAATGTATCATCAGGCCCTTGAAAACTAATTCAGATGTTTTCCTAAAAAAGGTGCTTAGCCACAGCTGATCCAGCATGCTGCTGCCTACGTCCTCACCAAAAGTAAGAAAAGTGAAGCACATCCCTACATATTAAAATATTTACTCTGACTCCCCTTATCTTAGGGAATGAACTTTAAAATACTTTGTCTAGTCTATAAATTACTGAATGGCTTAGCTTCAAAATGCATCACAGATTTGCTGTCAGAGGATCAACCTGCCAGACATCTCAGGTCTGCTGGATCAAATCTACTCTGCAAACCCAGAAACGAACATGAAGAAGAAGCTTTTAGTTCTCACGCTACAATGATCTGGAAGAAAGTTGCTTTAAATAAAGGTTGAAAACGTATTATAATAGAGAGAATGACAGAAAAAGGGTGTTCCTCTCTCCCTGGTATAGTTAGTTGATTTATATTCAACACAAAAAGGGCGAATTACGAGAATGTTTTGATATTTAAGTGAAATCATATAAACACTGTGGATTTTTCTTCCAAGAATACTCCATTTTGTTGCCTTAATGGGCTTGGGAGGGACTAAGAACTGTTGCATTCAGTAAACAATGAAAAAACAAAGATATTTTTCTGTATTTAATCTGCTGTTCAATAAGTTGGCCTCTTTTCATTCATCAGATGATCAGTCAAAAAACAACAGCCTAATTTAGAGTCACTCTGCGGGTAGCAATTAGGCATTAGGTTTAACTTCTTGGTCTAAACCTTAATTTTCCTTCTCTAGGAGGCAGCAGACCGGAAGTTTCCAGCCAACATTAACTCCATAATTTCCCACAAACAACATCACAGAGGAAAAAGTCTTTCATACGACGCTATAGCCTGGAGAAAGCTTCAGCTTTCGTCGACTGCTTTGGGCCTTACCTTGCGATGACAGACCTTGTTGTGAGTGCGAAGAAGTGGTGTGGTTGCAGTGCTCGCCTCCGTTGGAGTGGGCCGAGTTCCAGAGACCTGACAGTTTATGGGCCGACAGGAAGGAACTCGGGTCCCAGTCTACAGTACTTTGCTCCGGGTAACCGTTCCCACAGCTCTGGGACTTACAGGAGGAAGAGTGTGACAATGGTACCTGGTTTGAAAGAAAGAAACAAGACAAAACCCTAATTAGCTACATCTGGCCCTTTTTTTTTCCTCCATTCACTGGTCTGAATTGTGGCAGTATAAGAACCAAACAGGAGAGAAGGATGTTAATATGAAACTGTTTAGGAATTCCGTCAACGGTTTAATGGGTTAAACAAAACAGCAAAATACTTTCTTGTTTTTCTAATGTTTACACTTTTAGAAATTAAATTGGGTGCCACAGATCATGTTGAGTTCTGAACATATAATTTGATACATTTTTGAAACCATCACAAACTAAAGAGTAAAGAGTGATTCAACAACAGAGGGGAGAGTTTTGCATCCAGCAGAAAGCTAAGAAAGTATCTGACCATATTAATTCATTTATAAAAGTAAATAATGGAGATCTTTTAATTTTTAATTAAAAACAGATTTTAAATCATATACTGTCAGCTTAAACACTTGAGGACCAAAAAAGTGTCAGTTTTTGTTTTAATTCAAAGAAAAAGAACAAGAGAAAATCTGACTGTAGAGAAATTATTAACCTATTGATCGAGAATCAGAGCACATAAGGGGAAAAAAATAACTGCTAATGATTAATGTGACTGATTAAGTAGTGCATCCGCAGGTTGACTAAATAGGAAAAGGTTTTGCCATACCACAGAAACAAATTTTACCCTGCATCTAATAACATAAAAGAGTGACTTTGTAATATGAATAACCAAATCTGTTTTTCAAAATATTAAAGAACAGGAGGTGAGTAAAACCTCCTGTGACTCAAACTGGGGGTTTTAAATGTACCGATGAGGGCTGCTCCTGCGTGCTCCTTCTCTCCTCCTCCTCCACGCTCTTGCAGCAGCTCTGACAGATCCACAGAGGCACCTCTCCGAGCAGCGACTGGGAAAGCGAGGGAACAGCGTCGGCCAGCTTGCGCCCCGGTGCCTCCCGCAGTAAGGCCTGGGAGAGCGCAGGCACGGCGTCGGCCAACTTCGTCCCGTGGCCAGCAGGAAGTCCGTTGACAGAGCCCGCCCCCCAGTCCTTGAATTCTCGATGGCACAACAGGCAGCAGGTGTGCATAGGCTGTGAAGACACAGAGAAATAATGTGATTACAGCTGATTTAATGAACCGTGGAATTAAAACTTGGCTCCATAATAAACTTGAACCCAAACTAAATCCCAGTTTGGAACCTAGGTCTACATTTCTACTCCTTAGGCCCATAATACCACTATTTTCCATTTCCTGCCATTCTTTAATATGTCAAATTTTAATTTGAACAATCATTACATGTCTTAAATGTATGAAAAACCAATTTAGCTATTAAACATAAAAAGGAATACTAAAGGAACAAAAAAACGTCCTTTTAATTCCTCACACCATAGAGCACATTCTTTAACGTGGTTCATTTGTTAAACATTAACCCTATAGAGTTACACACTGGTAAATATTATTTGAAATCATACTGCCTAATATCACAAGTTCACCTTCAGGGGCTCTGCTGTGTGTAGGCCTCTATCATCTCAACTGGACAGCAGCTACACTACATTATATAAACAGAGAGAGCTGCTTGTAAGAAGCATTGTCTTTTTGTGTGTGCAAACAGTAGAACGAATATTTGCCAGCAAATGAATACCTTAATGATGACGATACGAGTGTTTTATGCACTTTTTGACAAATTAAACAAAGCGCTTTTATGAAGTATTAAAATGGTAATTCTAATGAAAATATATATACACATTTTACCTATTTAATAAGCTGAACCAGCATTTCAGAAGACCTGGGTTTCATAGCAGCCGATTTTGTTGCTACTATGAATATCTGTCCATTTCTTTTTCATCTTCTGCATTAAAAAAAAATCTAAAAGAAAATGTTCACTAAAACATATCTTACTGGTTCTTTGTGTAAATACAATAAAAACAGTCAGACCTGCTGATAAACATTTAATATTATCATTTAAAGGTGCAGATACAATAAACATTACGCTAGGAGTTGCTCTAGTAAACACAGCTTTCCGAGGTCATAATTCTGACTCCAGGGAGCTTTCAGGATGTCTTTACTTTAACACTCAGTAACATAGGAACAGATGTTTAGCTTAACTTTGTCAATAAACATTTTTTGAGGGCATTTTTGTCTTTCTTAGTATATGAGATTAGTTATTTTACACCGGGGATGCTCAAGTCCAGTCCTCAAGAGCTACTATCCTGCAACATTTTGATGCACACCATTTTTAAACACACCTGCATCAAATGAGTGGCTCATTACCATATGCATCTGCTGTGCTAAATGAGGGGAATGAGCCTTTCGATTCAGGTGTGTTAGAGAAGAGATGCATCTTTGGCTACGTTCACACTGCAGGCCTTGATGTTCAACTCAGTTTTGTTTTGTTTTTTATCCGATTTTTTTGTGTTGCCGTTCACATTTCCAAATATATGTGACTTGTATGTGATCTCCTGTGTGAACTGCTTTTATACAACGCAAGCGTCCCGCATGTGCAACAGAGGACGCAATGACATCACAGGCCAGTGTGCTCCGTGTTTACAGAAGTAAACATGGATGGTAGTGCTGGAACGCATCTAGCGATCTTTCCCAACCATAAAAACACAATCTTTTCAGGACAGTTAAACATAAATACTACTCTCCGCATCATCGTCCACCGTGGCTGTTGTTTTTTGCCGCTTCTTCATAACAAGACCCAGAATAGTGATCTTTGTCTGATATTAATGGCATTCAGGTCGGATGAATGCGACCTGGCCGTTCAGACACAGGTCGCATTTGAAAAGATCAGATTCGTACCGGATTCAGGACCACATAGCCAAGCTGCCTGGGTCGCATTAGAAAAAAATGGATCTGTGTTGTTCAGACTGCCATGAAAAAAAACGGATCCAGGTCACATATGGGCCAAAAAAAATCAGATTTTGGTCACCCCAGGCTGCAGTGTGAAGGTAGCCTCAAAGTTACAGGACGGTAACTCTTGAGGACTGGACTTTAGCATCCCCGTTTTACACTAATATAATCTGAACTGAAGCACCTACTGTAAATTATAGGACAGTTCTTCTTCAGATATAGATACAGATAATTTCACATACAATAACCCCCAACTTCTAGGTGCAAAACAGGCACTTAGGATCCAGAGCATTGTATCTCCCTCATTACGTTAACTGATTCACTAAAAGAAAAACAAGAAGGTAGGTTTTTCAACATCTTGATCAGACGCTTTTAAAATTCATGTCTAATTATTGGCTCTAATGGCCTGAATAATAATCATAATAAAATAAGGAGCAGTGATCTAATAACTCTATAGTCTTTCAACCGCCTACGAAATTCAGCAGCTGGAGAAACAAAAAGCTTATTAAAAATTTACACTTGAAACGTTAAAATATCCCATAAAATATTAAATAATATTACAGGTTTGTCATCTACAGTCAATTCCCAAGGATCGACTTGTTAAAGCTGTGTTAAACACCGAGTCACAACAATATGAAGCATCTATAGCTCTAAGTTCAATTTAGAGACATTTGTTTTGTTGTGCACATCCTTTAATTCAAGTTGTGTTAAATTAAGGTTTATTTAAAAGAAAATATAGAAAAACCTTCATGCTATAAAGATGTATATTTTTTATTTTCTAATCAGTGTAAAAAAAAAAAAAAGGAAATTGGTGTAATTTAATCAGATATTCTAGTTTTTAAACTTGTATTAAATTATGTAAGAAACTGACTCCCACTCAGCTGACAACCAGAGAATAAACATAATTTACATTATGTTATTAAAAAGAAAAACTATAATAGATCATAGTTTATAAATCGTTTTAAATACATGATGCAAATTGCCCCCTCTCATGATGAAAATGATATTTATGGATTAAAACTTTTAATATTAGTTAATACTACTTTCAAGAAACAATACAAATTGTTTAATTAAATCATTATTAGAAAAGCACGACTGGAAAAGACAAAACCTAAGAGATTTATCCTAATAATTTTAACCCGTTGTCTCCCGTAGCTGCTAAGCTGTTAGCCTGTGCTTGCAGAGCGCTCCTGTTCGCAGGGATGAAGCACGTTTGCAGCACACCGACTAGCCTAGAGGCTAACGCTAGCTGGGCGGATGAAGAGTTGTAAAGGCTGGAAATGGGACGACCTGTCCGGGGGCACGGTGTCACCTGTCCCGGCTAAAAGAGATGGGCTGCAAAGCCTACAGATTCGCCTCCCTAAATCCAGCTTATTTATCGAGCTGCACATCCAACCAGATCAAGCTACACATCTCCCGACAACTATCAAGTCTGAGCGAATGAATTTCATTTATCTAAATTGTATTTTGGTAATTACGTTAAATAAAACAAACAACGGTTATGTTTGGGTTAGCATGGCGAGAAGGAAATAGGAGCCGATTAGTCTGTGTAAACGGTTGGGTTTGGCTCTTAGCTACCTGGTTCGCCCTGCTGTTGGCCAGCCTTTCCAGCCCAGCATCTCCTCCGCCGCCACCACCAGCTGCATCGCCGGGAGAGACAGAGCTCTTCGGTACGGTCTGCTGTCCAGGCACAAGTTCCTTCTGGCCGACCCCTTGTTGCTTGCTTTTCTTTCTCGCCATTACGGTGGTGTTTACGGAACCCTTTGGTCAAGTTTGCACCAGTTTAAATGGCTTTTAAGAGCACACTTTCGTTTCTTCTCGGACCTCAAAATGTTCTCTATCTCCTCCAGTCAAGACAACAGTCAATATGGCGGAGGACTGGCACACTCGGGGGTTCAGAGGTTAAAGATACTACTGGCAAGGAGGCTTCACTTCCACACAGCGAACACACTTACAGCGATGCTCAGTCAATGAAGTCAACCATCCGCCATATTTAGTTGGGGCAAATTTTTATTTTTTTCCCTTTTTTTATTCACCCGTGTATTTGAAAGTAAAACTCATATTTCCATAATGTATTTATCAGCTTATATGGTTTAATTTTATCTTTTGATTTTCATATTTTTATTTTATTCATTCCAAATGTTCGCCAACTGTCACAGAAAAAGTATGTCGCCCTTTCCGTATGAAGGCCGAAATCAACTGTATTATTATTATTACTATTATTATATTTATTATCGTTATTATTATTATTATTATTAGTAGTAGTATTATTATTAATGGTACTATAGTTTGGAAATACAATTTTTTTTCTTTCTTTAAAAGATCAATTATTTATTTATTTTATTTTTTGTGCTTAAGTAGCCTTTTTTGTTTTTATTATTTTTGAAAGTGTACTACATATGTGAAATACTTTAAGTAAAATAGTCCAAAATCGTGTAAAATAGTAACGTCAGAAGATGCCTTTACGTGCTGTCGAAAATGTTGACATACAATTCTTATCCTTGAATTGAAACACAGTTGAAAAAGAAAATACTATGGACTATGTCTACAGTTCCCAAAAAAATAAAATGTGGCTCACGATAACTATTTTACTATTTTGTATCCGGTAACGCATCATAATTGGATTACAGATTGTTTTATTAACGTTAAACCCGAAATTTCCGATTTGTACCTGAATGCAGCACTATTGTTGGCTCTCCCTGCTCCGTGGACGTCGCCAGCAGCACAGACAGTCCATTACTCCATCGCTCTGTGAGCTGCAGATGCTTGTCTTGCTGTAGTTTGTTTACCTCAGCTTGTTGTATTTGTTAAAAAGCCAATAATGGAAGGAAACGTTTGCAGCCTCCAGGTTCTGCTTTGGGCAGCCGAGTTCGTGGAGAGGAAAAGCCGAGGTTGGTATTTTACGACAGCAGAATCAGCCTGGGGGCAGGAGTTATTGTTATTAGGGGGAAACTAGAAGCCGCTGCAAATATATACGCGATTTATAAGACAGGAGCGAAACATTTTGCACGGGTCTGAGATTTTGCACGAGGACAGGGATTCCCAGTGGGACGTGAGCGTGTCCGATCTGTGCCATTTGACTCAGTGACCTACATATCGCTCTCATCTTTGTATTGGAAGGCGCCAATCTTAGCGAGTTTGAAAAGGAGTCCAGGGCGGTGAATGAAACCGCCAAGGAAAGACCATATTTATCGCTCATTCTATAAACAGAGCGACTTTTCCTGCTTATAGGACGCTGGGCTGCTCTAAATCTTAAAATCTCGGTTTTGAATGTAACGGATTGTTAATGGATGGCGCCAAAAAACAAAATAAACGTACAGCTGGTGACTTCTCACACTCTTTTCCTCATCCCCCTCCTCCCACTCAGCTTTGATTATAATAATAATCCGATTATAATACAAATGTATTCCTAATTCCATCCCTCTAACATTTTTACAATGAACATTTAAAGCATTATAAAAGTTTTTGTTTTTTTTATAGTGACAGATATTTGACATTTTATTATTATTTTTTTCTTCCTTTGCAGAGGCAGAACATGGATATGCTTCCCCTCCGCCTGTAGGCGAAGGTAATTTCGATAAAATAAGCAAACAGAAGAACAAGAAGAACTCTGCTGCTGGTGGTAAAAGGTAAATACATTATGTAACAGATTACTGACAGGAGGGTGTGTCTTCAGTCCTGATAAAGAGCCCTGTTTAAACCTTCATGATCTATAACCTGTTTACGGCATTAAAAGCTGTTTCTCATTACAGGACGGTTCATAATGAGCTGGAGAAAAACAGGTACTTATATTTTTCACAACAATTTTTCCCATTTTTTTTTTTTTTTTTAACTTCCTTGTAAAAGGCATATGAGCGATTCCAAAATTTCTTCACATTGCATCCATAAGTTTGCATGTGATACACCACGATTAAGCATGGGTAGATTATCTGAAAGGCAATTTTCAATGTTTAAAGATTTACAGCTGTGCTTTGACTTCCTGGACTTTGACTGGACCATTTTGACACATGAAAATGCTTTGGTTTAAACCCATCCATCTATCTCTGGATGTATGTTTAAGATTGTAATCCTGTTAGAAGCTAAATTTGCAGAAAGCATTTTCTTCTAAGATTCCCCCTTATTTAGCTCCATTAATCTTCACATGAACTGATTAATCCTTGTTCCTGCTGGTGGAAAAAAGGGAAAATCCCCACTACTATTTCACCTTTCTTTGATTTCCTGTTGATCTATGGCTTAAAATCAGTAAATGTTTTATTGAAAGCTTTGGCTGTAAACATGGTTGTAATCTACAGGCGAGCTCAGCTGAGGCACTGCTTGGAGCAGCTGAAAAAGCAGGTCCCTCTCTCTTCAGACTCCATGAGGAACACCACCCTGAACCTGCTGAGACAAGCCCAGCTTCACATAAAGGTACATCACAGACTCACTTTAAACCTCTAACCCATTCGTGATTTGTTTTTCCAATATCTTTCTCCATCCTTGTATCTGAAGTTATGTTTTTTACGTGTTTGCTCCCATGTCTGTGTTGTTTTAGAAGCTGCAGGAGCAGGACGAGTGGGCGGAGCAGCTGAAGGACCGCCTTCGCTGGGAGCAGAGGGAGCTTCGGGTTCGGCTGGAGCAGCTGCAGCGGGGAACAGAGAGGATGAGGAACAACAGCCAGGGGTCCACCATGTCCTCGGAGAGGTCGGACTCGGACAGAGGTAAAAAGAAGGATCAAATTATTGTTGTTTTTTTATTTTTTACCCTGGTACTGATATCAGCTGTCCTCTATTAATGGGTTTGATCTTTGTTGCGTTACAGAAGACGTGGAGGTGGATGTGGAAAGCATCGTGTTTGACTGCGTGGATTCTGACGGGCTCAGTATAGCACACATGGATGCAGACCACAGTTACTCCAGCCTGGACCGGTCCTGGCTATGACCGCCGTGACCTAAGGTCTGTCAGGTGTATGGAGGGAATTTGGTTTCCTTTTTAATGCAAGCAAAGGCATCATTTTTTAAACTGAAACTTAAAAAGAAGGCATTCCAAAAATGAAACTTTGAAGAAAAAAAAAAGGGTTTTTAGATTAAAAAATTGAACTTCTTTTTTTTCTAAGCGTTTTCAAATTCATTTTTAAATTTTGTATTTTTTTCCTTTTTACAGATTTTATATTTTCAGATGTATTTCCTGTTTCATTTTTAACATTTTATATTTTCAAATTAATTTATTTTATTTAAAATTTTTATTTTTTAGATTTAGATTTTCACCGTTTTAGTTTCTGTTTTTCTGATTGTTTTACAGTTTGCATTCTTTTTAAATGGCATTTTACAGATCACATTCTCTTCCCTCATGAGAGCAGGGTTTTCTCTTGAGTCAAGAGTTAATATGCGTGCAAAAGAAAAAAGGAATCTATAGCAACAACATTTTATGGGCGAACTTCAAGTGTGAGCGTTTGTATTTGGCTTGAAGTGGCGAGAATGTGATCCGGAAATAACGAATTAAAAGGAATCGAATTCTTAAGACTCAATCTGAAAAGAGAAATGAACACACACAAAAAAAAAACAGTTAAAAAAAAAAAAAGAAAAAAGAAAAGAAGCAAAAAAAAAAAAAATACACATGAAAGATGCAGTTGAAAATCTTAAATCTAAAAAAAACAGTTCCGCTCAAAAATCTTTTTTTCTTTTCATTAAAACATCTTCAAAGTTTCATTCTGGTTTGCAATTTGTTTTTAAAATCTCAATTTAAAAATGTGTTTTGTTCTCAAAATTTCCATTTACAAAATGTGATCTTTGCTTGCAACAATAATGGAACAAATGTGACTCCATACATATGGAGGAGAGCTGGAAGAAAACATTCCAAAAACAAGACAGTTATAGAAAGAAAAGAAGAGGTCCCTGTACGCAACCGAAGCATTTTTTGTTTGTTTGTTTTTTAACAGTACAGCTCATCGTGTCTCACGTTTTAAAAAAAGAACAGGCTAATGTTTCCAATTGCACTAAACTGAGATGGATGTTACAGCATGCATTAGCATTCCTCCGATCAAGCAATGATGTTTTATCCCCAAAGCCATGAGGCGTTAACCCTCCTGTGATTCAAACGTTCAGGTTTAATCAAAAATAAGGGCTTTAATACAAATCTCCTTGGTGTGTGTTGAATTCTGCCTTAAATTCAGATTTAGACTAACGTACTACTCGGCTTCTCCTTAGCACTAAGTTTATATTGCAGCAATGTTTCATTTAGCGAGCACTTCTGTTTTTGTTTTGTCCTATGAAAGTTCACTTCATGTATTTATAGCTCTTTTTCTTCTGTTGCACATAACGTCCAGCCGTTGCACTTGTTTTGTCAGAAAGATTCAGGGTACGGCCAAAGAAGCGGAGGAAAAAAAAGGCAACCAGGAAATGAGGGGGAAAAAAACCTCAGTCACATTTGCACGTTGAGGTTTTCGTATCGGCGCACGTTCCCATCTCTATTTAAAACATAGGAGCTTTTTAACGCGTTGTGTGATTGAGCGTTTGAGTTACTGAAGAGTGTTGGCCATTGAAAGTGTTCACTTTACAACTAACTCACAGCAGGAAACATTGACTTGTAACGATTATGCAATTAATGCTGATTACAAGCATGTAACAAGGATTTGATAACTGAAGGTGCTTTCTTCTTCACTTTTTGTATATGCAAGAGGCCTTATTACTTTTAGTTTCTCTCCACCCAGTATTGTCATGTAGCATTTTTGTACTGGTGTAAGCTTCTTTTTTATTTTTTAAACAAATAAATATTTTCTATATTTATTCATTGTATTGTCATTATTTAAATGAATTGGTGAACAAAAAGCACAAAGTCTGAAGAAAACAAACATGCTATGTTTGAAGCAGAAGTGTTTATAAAACCAGTTTTACTAAAACTGTTAGCATCATAGAACCGATCAATCTTTTAAAAAATACAGAAAGGCTGCGTTCGATTTCAGCGGCTGTGTCTTCGGAAGGACGCGGTCTAAAACGACCGGGTCCAGAGGCTGGATTTGAGCAGGTCTAGTCTTTCACCACCCCACACTCAGGTAAGCTGTTACCAAGCAACCATGAAAGTTGACTTACAAACCTGTCAAAAGATTTGATAGTGAACTTCTCACCATTGTTCTGTGGGCTAATTTCATTTCTGAGGAGCCTCAACAGCAGTACCGTTGTTGCAGATATGTTGGTATCTGAGCTTTAATGTCAGCCAAACTCATTCTCACAGGGACAGATAAAACATTTCAATAAATCAAACAGCCATATCTGACCTGACTCACAATCTAAAATCACATTTCTTTAAGACGAAACTATCCCTATACTTGAATTAAACTGCACTTACAATATTTACCACTGTTCGTTGCCATTTTCCCTGAGCACGGAGCAGCTATCAAATCCCTTCGGAGGAAGCAGCCAAGGGATTCAAACAAACAGGTTGCTTACCCCAAAGAAAAGGAAAAGTCATGGCCACAATGACATCCCTTGTGGAAGTCTCCTACAGGAAGGTGGTCTATAAACTATTTCTTTTGTTTTTGATTACTGTAGTTATGCAATTCAACCAGGTCTAACTTTTCTTACCCACTTTTTCCTCCAGTTTTCTATTTTGAGGTGTTTCGGTATTACATTAAGCCACAGCTGCAATCAAATAGGTTAATGCAGGTTAGAACGGCCTAGTCAAAGTCTACACCTAACCTTATCCAGGAAATGCAGTATTCTTAAAATCTACACTCAAACATTTTGTGATTTTGCAAAAAAAAAAGTTACATTGTTTAATTGGATTATCACAAAATCAGAACAGACATGGGCAATGTGGAGTCAACAAGTCATCTCCATGTCATGTATTTGTTCTACCCAGCCACTGAAGCAGGTGAGTCCAATCTTCACCGTGAATTAACCTGTGCAGATTGGACTCACCTGGTCAATTGGCTGGGTAGATTAAATACATGACATGGAGATGACTTGTTGACTCCACATTGCCCATGTCTGCAACAGAACACAAAGTGTGAACAGTTAGCAAAGCACCTTAGCTCAGGTTGTATGACGCTTGACACAGAAAACCAAATCATGTTAAGGAAATGTCCGTTTATTGACCAAATGATACTTTTATCGTTTGAGCAAGAACAGCATTACAAGGATCAGGGAACTTAGGTACAGATCTTTGCGTGACGGCAGAGACGCATTATAAGGGTTTTTAGGATTGGCTGAACTGAACCAACAGGATTGTACTGTATTTGGCATTAAAACACTGAAATGAATAACAGAGAACTGACTGGTTAAAGTCATAAAAGGAAACATGATGTTCAGAGAACTGGAGTATAAAAAAAGGCAGAACCTGTTGGGTACAGAGGTTGAGCAGTGGCTTAAGGAACACTTCCAGTTGTAAATTATCAATTTTATGGCAGCCATGGCCATAATCAACCACCCATTCCAAACATTTCTGCTGCGGTAAATACTAAATGGACTGTTAGAGGTACAATAAACACAATCAGGGAGGCCAGAACAGGCTCTTGAACCCAGCTCAGGCCTTTTTTTTATTATGGTCCACCCACCGCTGTGTCCTCACAGAGACGTTTTCAAACCAAGACTGGGATCTGTTGCAAATCACCCAACAACTGAGTGAACAATCAGAGTGGCTACATGTAAATGTGTCCCAGGGTAAGAGGCTGCAGCTGCTGCATCACACGTATTGTTTCTTCTGCGCATGTGAAGCGAGGTCCTTTGCTTTCTCTTTAGCTGCCAGCGCTGTCTCCCTTGCTCGCTCCGTTGCAGTCTCTGCTAATGTTCTAGATGGAGTTTCACCTGCAGAAAAACAGAATGATCTCTTTAAATGAAACTGGAGTTAAAGCTTGAACTCATGTTTGCAGAAAAAAATGACAAGGGTTTAAAAAAGATCCAAACATGCAGATTATTAGCCAGGTGTAGCAAGAAAACATTTAGACTCAATGTTAACCATTAAGGTTTAATAATCGTGATTGTTTTGGTCAGCACTGAAATCACAATTATTTATTACTAAATATTGACAGCAGGTTATATTAATTTAACATTTTAATATCAAAATAACCCACTTTTTGCCATATAATTATGTTTCAGTACAAACAAATGGTATTTTTCCCCCGTCATCAGAAAGAAATGCTTTTTTTGTTTTTTTAAGTTCTAAATGAGACTGTCAGCAATTTGCTTCTACTGACGATGTCTGCAGAGAAAGGAGCTGCTGAGGAGGCAAACTAGCATTACCTTTCTTCCCTTTCTATTGTTATGACTCAGATTATTTGCTGTGTCTTATTTTCTGGGGCTTACAGCTAAAAAAGAGCAGACTAAATGACTACTTAATAATCACAGCTGTTTTAGCCTCAGTTTAGCCAATTTAATTCTGCAAATTTCAGAAAAGATTTTATTTACATGTTTGATTACATTCATTTGATAAAAAATTTCCTTGTTTCTTGTATATTTTTTTAATTTCACTTCATGCTTTGAACAAATTATTACATTATTGTTGCAAATGTATGAAAACAACATTTCCCTTTTCATATTTAAACCTGAAAACAGGATGTTTAACAGAAGCTCCATCCTAGGTTAGTCGATGTACGTCCTGAAAGGCTGAGTTACCTCCTTGGCACCAGTAATCATTCATTGGTTTCAGCTGTGTTGAAGAAGGGAACCATGCAAAAGCTGCAGGAAAGAGATCTGATGTCACCTTCTCCCACTCTATCTAGTCATCCGTTGTCTCTATTTGGTTAGTGCGTGCAGGGCTGTGCCTCCAGCAGTCGTTAGGGGTGAGGCGGAGACACGATGCACGGAAGGAAAAGAATGCAAACTCTGCGTGTGGATTTGTACCTCGGACCTTCTTATCTCGAAGCAACAGCGCAAACGACCGTAGCCCTGACGTCTAAACTAAAACTAATAAAATTTAAACATGGTTGGCAGAACAGAATCTGTCAGCATTTCTTTTAAAAGAACTAAAAGTTTTGGCTTAAAACGATAAGCGAAATCTGTAGGATTTCTATTTATAGACACTAAATGCAATAAACCTACCAAGCCACACATGCAAACATGCAAGACCTACATAAGGCATGACGTTTACCTTTACTCCTGATATCTGTAAAAATAACTAAATAAAAAACATACCTTGCATTCTAGCGAGCACATACTCAAAGCCTTTCATGGTCTTTGTGACGCTGTTCTTGAACCTTGCCAAACCGAATTCCTGTAAAGTGAACAAAATCAGAGGTTAAAGGCCAACCTGAAGGAACTGAAACTAAAACCGTAATAAATTTCTCTAAACCTGGAAAAAATGAGGAACTACTGCTGCATCTTAACATTCTGGTACCCCAATACAGCACACTGAATATGCTTAGTTCATGCCTTCAACTCGTTGCCCATAGGAAGACGTTACCTGGACATAACCTAACCGAATATCTTCAGAACGGCTCCAAATGACACAAAACTAATATGGGTGAGTAGAACATGATGTAATAACGTAAAATCAAGGGGCCAATGTAAAAAACAAAACTGTGTTCCCCTCTAATTTAATAGAATCTGTGATCCTGTTAAAAAGCATGCATCATTTTGAGATTTAAAAAGGGAAGTTTTTTCATGTTAATAAATATATTTCTTCTGCCTTTAAACTGTCATCTTTTATTCCCTATGATAGAGAGTAGCAAAAATTTTCCCGGGTATTAATACGGAGTAACCCTGCAGTGATACATCAGCACGTTATGAAATGACCAATAACATACCGATGCTTTGATCACCTAAAAGTCAGTGTTTAAAGAAATCACATATTCTACACAACTATAAAGTACTTTAGATTGAGCGTACAAGAATGAACAAATTAAGGTTTTTAATATATTACTCTGTAGAAAGAGCACCAAGTAGAAGAAGCACCATTGCTTTCCTTCTGCTGGTCGATGGGGCATTTGCAAGAGAAAACTCTGACCTTGGATGTTTCCTTGTTTACTTCCTTGCCTAACAGGCGCATATTCACACCTGAAATAAGAACCTAGACCTAAATAAGTCGGTAAAATGTGCAAAGCACCTACGGTGTGATGTTTGCGGTGTGTTTTCTCTTTACTGACCTGAATAGCTCTAGAAAGACCATAGACACCGGAAGAGATCCAGGCTTCCCTTTTGATCTCCGTCCAGGAGCCGTTCTCTGGGTTGATTTGGTAGTGACAGCGCTCCTCCACCGACTGGAAAAGCATGCAGAAGAAGGACAAAAACAACACATGAGCCCATTTTTGACTTCAAGACAAGCCAAGTATCGATGGATGTAAACATGAGTGCACCATGAGGCGGGCGTGGGTGATGTTCCATGTTAGAGTGGTCATGGTCTGTTTCTGAGGGTCCACAATGGAGTCCTCAATGATGTAGGCCGAGCTGGACATGTGCTTTGGGAGGTACCGCTCCATCCAGCGAGGTGAACGGCTAGTTTTGGTCAACAGACGTCTGGAAATGAGGCAGTTGGACGGGGTTACCTCTCTGAAGATGATGTCCTCTGTCAAGACATGGTTACTGAGAACAAACAGAAACCAAAGATCAGTAAAACCTCAGGTTATTTCATTAAGAAAAGACAAAATAAAACAAATTCTAAATAAAGATTTCAAAAGCCGGATGACAAGAAATATTTTTGTTATTTTAAAGTTTAGTAGGTGATCATTCCTGGTTAAACATAAATCCAGTGTTGAGTAGTACAGTAAACCCAATAACTCAGATCAATAAATTAAATTAGGGTCAGATGTAGACAGGGTAATGACTAAAAGAGACTTGAATTCATAATGTGCATTATCCTGTCACACAATCATATCAATAAAGACACATTGTGGAAATAAACTGCCTGTTATAAGACTGAAGGCAGCAAACTAAAATCCCAGATGATGGATAATTGAAACTAACCAAAGACTCTCAATAACCAGGACTATTTGATTCTAATCATTACTTGATATTAGACAGTTAGACATAAAGTTCCTCCTAGAAGCAATAAATCCTGTGTAATATATCCACTTTTTATGTTTCACAGTTTAATCATTGCATTTTAATGACATTCTCTGCACTAAACTAATCTTTACCTGCAGCACCAGGGTTACATGTGGACTAATGGTTCCAGCACACTAAATTAATCATGTTTTTAATCATTAGGTCAACACCAAAATGTCAACGATACAATGCTATCCTTTCCAAAGTATAGGGCACCACGCTCTTCTGATTCACAATAAATATGGGAATTACCTCGCTGAATGAAAGTTTTATTTCATCCTTGAAAACATTAAAAATATATTATACGGCGGAGTATTAGGGCCAGGTTAGAGATTTTTTTTAATTTATTTTCTATTTTGAGAATAAAGATAAAAAAGCCTGGCAATAAAAAAGTTGTAACATTACGAGAATGAAGTCATCATACAACAACCCTTTTCAGAAAGAAAGCTTTGAGCTCCAACGACCATATGATGGCTGACCAACGCCACCAATAGCAGCCTGAGTCCACTTTGACATGCTGCCCAATTTGATGCTGATGCTAAAAGATTTCCTTATTTGTCAAACCAGAGCCAAAGCATAACTTTACATAATGCTCGACATTCCTCACTTTAAGGAAGAAAGTGCTTCTTATAGTTGTCATAAAATGCAACTTGTTTCTCGTAACGTTGCAACTCTTTTCCTCGTAATGCTGCGACTCTTTTCTCGTAATGCTGCGACTCTTTTCTCGTAATGCTGCGACTCTTTTCTCGTAATGCTGCGACTCTTTTCTCGTAA
>NW_015150461.1:31673-38655 GCF_000732505.1 Cyprinodon variegatus | reverse complement strand
ACCATGAGGTGAGGCAGGATTTTCCTTTTTGAATCTGGTGCGTTCAGGGTCATATGAAATACACCAAGCCTTCAGCTAAACTTTCCTTCAGGATTCATTTGGCCTGGATGTCTTCTAGAATATTTCCCCTTTTCTTCAATATAGATATTAGCAAACAGAAGACCTTCTGCTCAGATGATTGACTGAACAGCAGCTACGTTCACACAAGACGTAGAGTGGTTAACACTCAATTCCAATTTTTGTGTGAAATCTGATTGTTTTGCATGATCGTTCACATTTCCACAGATATGTGATCTCCTGTGAGGATTGCATTCATACACACTTAAGTATCCCAGATGCACAGCAGAGGATGCAATGACATCACAAGTGGTGAGCATGCTCTGTGTTTAAGGAAGCAGACACGAATGGTAGTTCATCTCGCACTTCATTTCTTTTCCAGAGAATTAAAAAATGCCATCTTTCAAAGAGGGTCAAAAAGAAAGACTTCTCTTTGCATTATCTACCACCATGGCTGTTGTTTTGCTCGATAGTTTATAAAAACTAACCCCACATCCAAGACTTTTTACTCTGACCTTTCTGCTGTGTTCCTTTACAGAGAAACAGTCGCCCTTGTAGGTAATCCTGAGATTAAATTGCAGTATTTTTACTGACAAACCAGCTTACATTCACTTCTTAGGAAAGCTTAGATTCTCTCCCACTCAACTACCAAGTTAATTTTATGCAGACAATGAGCAACAAAGTACAAAATAATTTAATAAAAAAAAATAAAGCAGAACGTTAAATCATAATTTTTAAAATAAAGCTTCTGGTTCCTACATGTTAAATAATTTTTATTTATCCATAAGTGTCCATACACTACAAATAATCCAGCATATTCATAATAAAATATTCCATGATCAGAAACTGGCCACATAAAGTTGAGTTTTTTGCGATCAGAAAAGTTCATTTGTCAGAGCTAATGCTAATCTTCTTGCTAATAAGATTTACTTCCAAAAATATTTCAGTTTGATGTTTGCTTTCATCACTTTCCAGCCAACAAAACAAAAGTGTCCCCATCAAAGACAGCACCCTACAAACAGAGCCCCTTCATATTAGGCCTCATAAAGTCCACTGCTGTTGGTTATGACCATTTTCAAACAAGGGTAAGGTGGAAAATTTGAATAATGCAGACCTAATATAATGCCCTTTGTAACAGAGAACGGGCATAGGAGAGACTGATTATTACACACTGCTGGATCATTAGATGGAAATGTTACCTAAGTGGAAAAATATGTATAAAAAATGTTTTGTGGTCATCAAAACACTTCGGTACGGTTTTATAGGTCATTTGAAGAAGCTGGTGACACCAAAAGTTATAAGTCCCATAACTCTGAGACTGTTATACCTAGAGGTCTAAATTTTTTTGCAGTTGTGGTTGACATTATGCAGAATAAATATGTCATGACACAAACCTGCTGTCAAGCATGTCTTTGTTAATGCTATTCAAAAGAGACCTATTATTTCCTTGAAGAAAAAAAAACTTAGTCATGTTTGAACTGATGCAGTTTAGGCTGTGTTTTAGTCACACTATACCCATTTATATTTTCAGAAACTAGAAGGCGTTAGCTTTCAGATGATGCATCACACAAGTAATTTGCCCTTTCAGTTCCTTAGTTATTTGCTTTATTCAGGTATGCAAAACAGGCGAGGATTACATAAAAAAGGGAGGATTTTAAGAGGTTAATGGAATAAGAAAATATATTCTGCAGGGGAAAAAAATGCATTGTTTTTTTCCCCCCCATTTCACAAATATGCACAAACATATTGGTCTCTAGCAAGAAAAGACAACTCATAATTTTGTGCAAGAAAAGTTAAAGGGGGGGAACACTGCTATTGCCATGCAGATTGCATAATGCTGTTTTTGCAAACTTACGTTACTTTGTTGATGCATAAACACCATAAAAGGTTACTGTGTCTTCTTCTGTGTCTTCTTCTTGAAATATGATTTATTACTACTGGAATCTACTGGGGGCAAAGCTCTTGATTTACAGATTGATCTAGGTTCCCACCTCCTCACCTATGGTCATGAGATCTGGTGATGACCAAAAGGGCAAGGTCGCCAATACAAGCAGCCAAAATGAGTTTCCTCCATAGGGTGGCTAGGCGCACCCTTCGAAAATCGGGGGAGGAGTTCAGTTACCCGGAAGGAGCTCCAAGTAGAGTCGTTGCTCCTCCACGTCAAAAGGAGCCAGCTGAGGTGGCTCGGACATCTGCCTCCTGGTCGCCTCCCTCTGGAGGTGTTCCAGGCATGTCCAAATGGGAGGAAGCCTCATGGAAGGCCCAGGACACCGTGGAGGGACTATGTCTCTGAGCTGGCCTGGTGTCACCCTGGGGGTCCCCTCAAAGCAGCAGGAGGAAGTGTGTGTGGATCGGGAATTCTGGGCATGTCTGCTTCTCTGCCCGGCCCCAGATAAAGTGGAAGAAAATGGATGGACTACTGGAATCATTTTAAAACTTAGTGTAACTGGGAAATTTCTACTTGTAATTCTCTGCTTGACAGTGAAAACAATTTTAGATTTTACATATTAAAACACCAATAACAGGGTTTATACAGGAAGGAGGAACTCTAATTTAATACCTTTTAATGTTCTTTGAAATAATTCTAATGCCATCAATAAGATAAATTTGCATTTTCCAATTCTCTAGCTTTTTCTGTGCCTCGAGCTTCTGTTCCAAATATATGGCTTTAGGATATATTTGACAATTTTATTTTTTTTTTTATAAAGCATTTTAAATGCCATGATAATGCCAATTAAGGCCTTAATTAAAAAAAATAACTTAATGAATTTTAATGATCCGCAGAAACCCTGAATACGCATATATATACTCATTAAAAATGCTCACAGTAATTGAAGGATTTATCACCATAACTTCCATAGTATTAAAAGGTAAAACAAAGGATTCCAACTGTAGACACCATCACAATCGTGTGTTTCTCTCACCTGTAAGGATTGGGGTAACGTTGCCAGAAAGCAATGCAAACTTGGTCCCAGGTGCTTTTCAGCAAACCTGTGCAGTAAAAGTATTTCCCCATTGTTCCCTTGGTTATCTGACATTCCCCTGCTGAGCTGCAGCACAGAGATAAAGCATGAAGTTAGAGTCAGATAAAGCAGGACTAATGTTGACAGGGAGCACATTCACAGAGGTCAATTAAGTATGTAAAGGACAATTAACATATTAATATATTGCAGGCTAACATAAAAAAATATAAAGCAACACCCTGTCTGCTATTTTAACAGGTGGTTTAAAAACAACGGCTTTATGAAAGGCGACAAACAGTTAAAAGTCGTTTCTGTCACATTCGTCACGTACACACTGCTTAGCTTCCTGGTTAGCATGAGCTAAGCTAGCATGCGGCTAATACTATGAATGAATGGCAGCTTCCGTTCCGATATTTATCTGAGCTTTTAACTAAAGTAAGACAGAGAGGTTCGACACAGACGAAATAGAAACTAACCTGCACAGTGAGATGTTTCAAAAGATCAAAACAGACATTTCAAGATTCCTCTGGAGCAAAGTCCATCTTGGCTATCCACACGAGAAGCCAGACGTCACCGGACCGCGAGGTCAGGTAGAGCGTTGAGCAGTGACGCAATATCCGACAGTGGGAAGAAGTTGTAAGCTTATTTTTTCAACACTAGATGGCAGCAGAGCGCTATTGCAAAAATGCTTTGGTTTCTAGCTTTCCCTAGGGGGCGGATTATTTTTAATATATGCTACTCCAGTACAAGTTCAACCAAAAGCTAAGGAAACACACTTTAAAATCTTAAATTCTATTTACACCTCCAAAGAATCACTAAGGTTTCAAGTAAACGTTGATAATAGTAAATGCTGATTTTGTGAAATACATATAGAAAAAACAGACTACATCATGGGCGGTCCTAGACAGGGGCCAACGGGAGCCAGTGCCCTTGTAGAACATGTCTTGGCCCCTTTTATTGGCCCCTGTACTGAAGACATAATTCTCATAATATATGCACTGGAACAGACAGGGTTACTGATAGGTCCTTTGAATCTATTCAATTTTTTTTTCTTTACAAATTCTGTTTTACTAATTATTTAAATGCAATAAGGTGATAGCTTCAGTGGTGTTGAGATAGGATCTTAGTTTTTATCTGTCAAATGTTTTTTTTCCAGAAACAAATACAAAAAAAATGCTATAATTTTTACAGCTGAATTCATCAGTTTTTGAGTTCTAATTCAGATTTTATTTTTAAAAAATGGTAATTTTGACTTACATTAAGTCAAAAATAAGTAAAATTCCTAAGTTATAAATGTATATTAACCTAATAAGACATAGGATTTTAATTAAAATTTCACTTCATGCAGCTCTCTTATTATTTTTGAATCCCTTGCTCTGATTTTTCATTTCATGCTTTTCTGTGCCACTATGAAAATATGCTGGCCCCCTCCTGGCCCCCTGGTACATTTGGTCTAGAACCGCCACTGGACTACATGTTATATGAAGGCAACAAAATTCAAACATTTGGGAATAACCAGAGGCGGAGCTGGATGGGGGACCATTTTTTTCGCCCACGGTGGCAGCAGTAATACTCTCAAGGCGAATTTTCAACGTTACTAAACATTTTAATGTTTCATATATTAACAACTACTTGACTACTAAAACGCTGTGTTTATGCACATAAAAATACTAACATTAAAGTTGATATATACAGAATTCATGCTCTTTTCAGAACTATATTTTTGTGTTATATGAGGTAAAGAGAAAATTATATCTTCAGTGAAATCATAGATAAATAACTACTTTTATAATAACTTAAAAATCCATTTAATGTAGATGTTAGTACATAGAAATATATTTTTTATGCAGAACAATTTTTGGTAAAAGTAGGTAAGTAATGACATTGGAGAAGACGTTCACCCCAGAAATGTTGTCCTCTACACCTTTAATAAGTCAGCACAGATGTTTAAATATATGCTTCTATTTGTTAGGAAAGGCTGTATGAAAGTATAGTTTGTCTTTATTTACAAAAAGTATACATTGCTTATTGCCTGGCCACCCTTATTAAAATTTTCTGGCTACACCTCTGAGAATAACTTAAAAAGAGGGTTAAAAAACAAAAAACATTCTTTTCTGAATCGAGTTTTTTTAGAGATATAATAATTCCTATATGCATCTACCATATATTCTGTAGAATTGAACTACAGCTCAAACATTTTTGCACGTGGTTTGATTTAAAAAAATAAAAATACTTCAGGACAAGTTTTACATATAAGATAAAGTAAAAAACTTTGTTGCAATTGCACTGATCTAAGATTACATGTTGATTAATGGTTATTTTTTTGTGAATTTATTCACTGTGTAAGGGATTTTTTTATTCTCTTCATTGGTAGCTTATCCTTAATTTTGATCAGTGTTAAATTTGTTACAATTTTAATTCTTTTTAAAAGTCCACTTTAAGCTCACATATGCTCATATTTCATTTGACAAATGCTGTGATGCCACAAAAGTTTCTAATAATGATCCAACCTCATCTGACTCCAAACATCATAATAATGTTGGTGATCCTGATTAACATTGACAGTTTCCCATAAACTCAACCCTTTTAACAGATATTGAAATATATGAAATAATACAATTATTTATGAATAAAGGAAAACGACCCTAGTGGATGTGAAAATTATGTTGCATTAGTGGTTTTCTTCTTAAAGTCTTGGAGCTTAAAATACATCAAATATCTTTGCTTAAACCAGGAAATCCTGCATGTGGGAGTCAGGATCCAGTAATGCATTTAGAATATCAATTCCCTTTGCTGTACAATAAATGGAAACATGTGGGCAACAATTGTAATTTTGATATCTTAATGCTTTACTGGATTTAGCTAATCCATTTTTTCTATAAACCATGGCTTGAGACTGAGGGGTATAGTGATTTAACACGAGGGTTCATAAAACCATCTAAATTAAATCCATTTGGACTGCTTGACATGTCAGATCATGCTGTAATCAGCAGCCACAAGGATTCAAGATGTACTTTAATTCCATACAATGACAATCAAAGATCTCTTTAGTTGACACAGAGGCACAATCAATGACGTCCTTTAATAGACACACACCAGCAAAAATGTTGGCGCATCCAGTCCAGGCTGCATACTTGTGCCCGGGGGGACTCGTGGTTGGAATTATGTCATGATGGTTATTAAAAACCATCAACAGAAAAGACACATTAGCAGGAGCAATAATGAACACTGAAGTGCACGTTCCTTTCACATCCCCTTGAACAAGCTTCTTTAATGAAGACATCCGCAGTGTTTTACCCTGGCGTCACTCAGGTCACTGGTTTCCAGTTCCATTCCTCTGGACCCAGAGTCCCAGTGCCTCATCTAATCAGAAACAGCTGGCGACCAGGTGAAGACAATTAACTTCCTGTTTGTTCAGAGTATTAGCGACAGCTCCCATTTGGGATTTCTTGGAAGAGGATTACATGTTATTTTGCTGAAGATTGTTTTATTTTTTTTCCCAGATTAGAGGATTTGGATGAATTAGAAGATAATTATCCAAATATTACAAGCAGCCCACATTGACATTCACATTAATCTTTGCCTTGTCCTGAAAACATATACTAAAAGACCTGGTCTCATATCGCAACAAGAAATCAGAATCAACAGTAAAACATGTTTACATAGGACATAGGTAAACATTTTTTATACACATTTTAATAAATTAGACATATGTACTTTACAAGTACAATTCAATCAACTTGACGCCTTATAAAGAGATTAACATGCAAAGCATTGGGCTTTTTAGCAAAATAAAAGTGTTTCTTGATTCTTTACATCTGAGCTGCAGGAAAGGAGATATGGAGGTAATGCTTTGAATAGCACACTGTCGAGCTTTGTAGTGGGAAGGATTCAAGACATTTCTGAATGGTTAAACATTTACAGTACTGTTTGCAACTCATGCATCAGCCACTAATACCGTT
>NW_015150461.1:30422-31423 GCF_000732505.1 Cyprinodon variegatus | reverse complement strand
TTAACACTGTAGAAAATAACAACAAAAAAAGAAAAAATCTAGAGGCAGACATTTTTTTTAATAAGGCTAAAAATGTTGAAGTTTGCAGAGTTTGTTAACATGAACAATTAGTCCAAAAAAATAAACTGAACTCAATAAAAAATAATGAGTTAAATATTGTTTTCACCAGATAACAATATATTATAGATTTTTCTTGACAAATATTACTTTATTTACTCATTACTATCATTATTTGTGCTTATGTGATTATGCAAGTGTTATGTGCGGATAACAATTCACTTGTTTGCCTAAAACTAAGTGTACAACTGATAGCATGAGTTACTGTTCGTAAGGTTTCTCATTATATATCAGGCGACTTGGGGATCATAGAGCAATGTAATTTAAATTGAAAATTAAAAGGTTAAACAAATTAACTTAACTTCAAGATTGTGTCTTACTAGAATCAATAATTATATTACAAATGTGAAAAATATAACATATAAAAGATAAAATGTTTTATAATTTAAGCTAATTATTTTATAATTCTTTGGAAAAGTTAGAGAGCTGGTGAAGAGAGAGGTGAGCCAAAAAACAAAGCTCTCAATTTACCAATCGATCTACATTCCTACCCTCATCTATGGTCATAAGCTTTGGGTCATGACCGAAAGAATGAGATACAAGCGGCTGAAATGAGTTTTCTCCGTAGTGTGTCTGGGCTCTCCCTTAGAGATAGGGTGAGGAGCTCAGTCATCCGGGGAGGACTCAGAGTAGAGCTCCTCCACATCGAGAGGAGCCAGTTGAGGTGGCTCGGGCATCTGGTTAGGATGCCTCCTGGACGTCTCCCTGGTGAGGTGTTCCAGGCATGTCCCACTGGGAGGAGGCCCAGGGGGAGACCAGGACACGCTGGAGGGACTATGTTTCTCAGCTGGCCTGGGAGCGCCTTGGGATTCCCCCGGAAGGCCAAGTGGCTGGGGAGAGGGACGTCTGGGCCTCCCTACTGAAGCTGCTACCCCCGCGACCCG
>NW_015150461.1:5751-30153 GCF_000732505.1 Cyprinodon variegatus | reverse complement strand
CAGATTTGGTTGGCTCTGTATCTGCCATTGAATACATTGATAATACCAGCTATACCTCACAACTGCCTCCTATCTCCTTACCACGACTAAAGTCACACGGCGAATGGGCTCAAAAGCATAGACAATGAGTGGCCTCTCAGCTTCGTCTCCCATCATACTAAATTTCTTAAGAAGTTTATGATTGTATGGTATAGTTGGTATTACTAAGATATTCAAATGGCAGTTACAGAGCCTACCAACCCTGTGACATCACCGCTTAGAGTTCTGCAACATGGCAGCACTGTTGCCAAAAATTATAAAACATTGCTAGGTCTTTTCTTTTATATGTTATTATTTTTCATTTTTGCAATATAATTTTAGATAATAGTATGACACAATCTCTTTAGTTTGGTTTATCGTTTCATTTTAAGTTTAATGTTTAGAGTGTCAGCTTAATAAACAGAGAGGAAAAGCAATTATTATGTGAAAGCAAACGTATTGAAGCTCATTCTTACCAAAACATCACACCTTTGATCTCCATACCAATTCATTATTCAATTAGGGATTGCCTTAAAAGTGGAAAAAAGCATTTTTTTTGTCGAAAATATGATATAGTTTGATATTCCCCTCCAAAAAATTTATTTTCTGATGTTTAAATAAAAAAAAAAAGAAAAAACGTTTAAGAAAAACAACACACCTGGTACAATACTGTCAGAGAAGCTTCAACATTTCAACAAAGTTTGGAATGATTTGCTACTTTGCTGGCGTGTAACTGATATAAAGAAATCCCAGACCTTTGCTTAAATTGACCGATATGGAAAGGCATTTTTTTCATCACATTGAAGCTTTGCATTAACCAAGTCTCAGTGTTGCGTTTGCAAACAATAACACATAGTTTCGCTATAAAATTGAAAACAGCAGGAGTCAGATTTACCAGACACAAAATAATTACCAGAAGAAGAAGAGAACAGATCATTGATTGTGATATTTTTAAGATGCTGTTACCAACAGCAACACATAAGCAGTTAAGTATTGAAGTGGCACACCATGAATTATTGTACCTAATGTACCTGTACCTTGGAACTTGGTGGAAAGATGGTTTCAAGGTTCTTGACAACAATTGAGGACCAGACATGATCAAGCCAATAGGCTTCTGAACCCCTAAACCAAACGTTTTAATAACATTCTAAAGATTCTACATTTACACCACACCAATTTCATACAGCAGTAGGAGGATGTCCACCATTACGACTGTTCACAGCCAGCCCTCTCACAGAACGTGTCCTAAATGACCCTTCTGGGTGGAAAGAGTCTGCCTTGTCCTCACACCGGAACACCATTAAGAAGCCATTCCTGTAGTTTTTATTCATCCATCCATAGAGAAGAGGGTTGGTAAAGGTAGGACACATAGCGACAATGTGAAACACAGTAAATATGAGCTTATACTCCTCGAATCGGAGCACCAGGTCAAGATCAGTGGCCAGCTGAAGCACATGCAAAGGCAGCCAA
The DNA here is from genome assembly GCF_000732505.1 of Cyprinodon variegatus. NCBI lineage: Eukaryota > Metazoa > Chordata > Actinopteri > Cyprinodontiformes > Cyprinodontidae > Cyprinodon > Cyprinodon variegatus. The sequence continues at coordinate 28,665 of NW_015150461.1, read as the reverse complement.
CTGACCGCAAACACCACCACCACCAATGCCAACATCTTTGTTGTTTTCTTGCGTCGATTGATGCTGTCGTTCCGGCTGGAAGGGCTGACGTGGTTCTTCAGTTTGACCCAGATGCATATGTAGGCATAGCTGATGATGGCTAAAGGTAAAATGTACAGTAATAGGATCATTGAAAGGCTGTAGATGACTCCGTCCCTGTTAATGCCATGGGGCCACTTCTCAGAGCACACGGGCATGCGCAGGTTGATGGAAGGAATTTCTTCATAGCGATATTCCCTAAAGATGGCAAGAGGAGCTGCCAAGACAGAAGAAATAGTCCAGGTGAATGCCATAATGAAGAGGCTGGAACGCCAAGTCAAGCGTCGACCGAGGTGGAAAACAATGCAGCGGTAACGTTCCAGAGCAATGACAGTCAGGGTCAGTATAGACACATGGACGCTCAGTGCTTGGGCAAAAGGTACCATGTGGCATAACATGGCACCAAACTTCCACTCATCTAACAGAGTGTAAACCAGAGTGAAGGGAAGGCAAAGAGTGACCATCAGAAGGTCCGCCAACGCCAGATTGGCTATGAAGTAGTTGGTCACTGTCCGCATGTTCCTGTAGCGAATAATCATGTAGATTACAAGGGAATTGCCCAGCAGCCCCAACAATATTATTAAGGAATAAGCCATGATTAAGGTGATTTGGACTCCAAGGTGCTTGGTGATATCAGAGTGGAACCCCGGCTGGTATGAACCAAGGCTGTCGTTGAACAAAAATGAAAGGTCACCGCCAGCCTCCCCCTCTGCTGTGGTGTTGGAGGAGTCGAGTGGGCTCATTTTTACTAGAAGGTCCAAAATACTGAGGCTGCAGCAACACCTAAGCAGAGAAAACACAAAACAAAATGTGTCATATATCTCTTTCAGACTTAATATACATAAGTAAATCACTGAAAGAGTTAAATTATTTTCGCAGTATTGACATTGATGGCTCTCTCTTTTGCATAGTAGTGTTTTCCATAATTTATGCTGGATCTTTTTGTAAAGAAAACTGAGACCCATGTATGTTATAACTAGAGCTCCTTCATTTAGGGAGAATATCTTTAAGTATAGATTCCATTACAGCACATTGGACAGATGGACCAGAGGACATCATTCTTAGTCTGCTAAGGACGTGCCGAGGTTAGCATAGGTTCGGATAGAACTGGAGGGAGTGAACTGATATGCATGCGAGGCTAAAAGCTAACATGCACTAGCTTTCTTAAGTATTTCTGTTGTTATCTGTTGCTGACTTGCCAACAAGACTTATGAAATTAGGCTTGTGCAACAGGGACAGTTGTGTGATTGTGTTCACCGAGACTTGGCCGACTGCACTGTGTCTATTTATCTTACAGGATTGGTTGCCGTCATTGTCTGTTATGCAGATAGAACTCGGGACTCTAGTAAGACAAGAGGGGATGGAGTTAATGGGTCTGTTTCCTGAAACAGGTTTAAAAATTCTGAGTTGTCTACACCTGAAAACAAGGAAACTCTAACTTTTCCAGTTCAGAAAGAGAATTTCTTCAACCTTTGTTTCTGTCACCGTAGCAACATTCTCCCCAGAGCTAACCTGTTTGGTAGCAGCAGGCTCAGACTGGGAACAATTTTTGGCCATGGCATTTTACATCTACACCCGCCTACTTATGGACCCCCTCCCCCCCCAAAAGAAATAGAAGCACAGTCAAACGCGTGTGTCTCCAATGTGAATTATCCATTGTGGATTAACCGATCTATCTTCAAGTATCACGCGACAACCATCACCAAGACTTCTATAATGCGGTTTTACTGGCTTTGGTTATTAACACGGACGCAACAGTGACTTCAGCAGGGTTGCCAGATGTCACTGAATCACCTTTTCCATTTCAAAAAATTTTCATAAACTGGATGTATGAAATTTTGCCCAATTTGAACCAAATTTATGGCCTAACCAAAGTTAGGCATGGCCATATAGTGTGTTAGCTAACTGTCTTTTCAATAACAGTGGAAATGTTTTCAGCAGGTTTGAAGCCTAAATGTCCGTCCCAGTTGTTGTTTTCTTTTCGTAGCACCTGAAGCTATATGATGTTTTAAGCAGTTCTAGCATGTAAACAATTGTGGCTAACAGTCCACAAACGCCAACATGTCTGCCTGATGCAGAGGATCAGAGGAGTGAAGTGGCTGCAGTGGTTTGGCCAGTGGTTTGCTCAACATTGCATGACGTTTATGTGGAAGGAGGGTGACAAACTAAAGAAAATGCCTGTGTTGTACCAAAGCTATTTTAAGGAAGAGAGCAATTTTTATTTACAATTATTGGTGAATGAAGAAAAAGCTGAGCTCAAGCAGAAAGGGAACTTTTCCCCTCCAGGAAATAAGTGCAAGTGCCTGAGGACCACTTGAGTTTTATTTGTGAACATGTTCTTCAGCTTGTAACCAGACTTTCAAAAGTACCCACATGCTTTAGTTAATCAGAGATATAGATACCTGTTTAAAAAAAGACAGGTAAAAGCAAAAGTACTGACTGAACTCCTTAACTTGAATCAAACGTTGCAGTTTCTATATATAGCAAAATAAGGTTTTTGCCTAAATAAAACTTTTGAAAACACTATTCTTAAAATCAGTTCTATTCTAAAAATACTGACTTGGAGTACTTTTGTTATAAATTAAATTTCAGACTGGATAATATAGATTGAGCTGAAGAGAAGTCCTGTATAAGCAGCTGAATGCTTTTAAAACCTCTGGTTTTAACAGCAGTAAAATTGTTAAACATAATCTGAATGTTAATCTATGATCTAATAAAGGGGGAATGAATGGTCTTAGAATTGGATCCACCAGCCCCTTGTTTTCATCCATCCATCCATATGAGTATCACACTGGGCTCCCACAGGACAGATTTTCATTACATTGATTTTCTTTGATTCGTTGTGATTGTTACCTCATGTCATTATGAATTTGTATAGAAATAATGAGCCAGTTGTGAGAACGTAAGGCGCAGAAAGAAAAATAAGAAAAAATTTAGTAAAAAAAAAAAAAATCAAATATAGAAATGGAAACAAATATTTAAGTAACTTAAAAAAGTTTTGTGTTGTTACAGTGGATTAGACTTTCTATAAGTTTGGTAGCTGAGTTTGTCATACGGTATGCAAAGCCAGAGGCAAAACAAACTTCTTTCTTGTTCCTGCGACTTCAAGAAACAGAGCAACATTTTTTGGTTCTTGCAGGGTATTTTCATCTCACCACAGTTAACAACAAGGTAGCGCTGAGAGACTGCACACCTTTAATAACATCCAGATGAAGGATCCTTCTGAGATTGTTGCTGGAGACTTTAATCATGCAGATTTGAGAACAGTGCTACCAAAGATCATTAAAAAATATATCCCCCAGCCCTAAAATCTTGAATTGAGAGTTGGGCTGTAACAAGCAGCACCTTCCAATGTTTGCTCATCTGATTACATTTATTTGATGCTGGATCTTTTATATAAATCTGTGGTTTGAAGAACCAGATTTGCAGCGAGGTCAGTACAGGTACAGGGTGATAACAGATCCACTGTAATGTCACAGGACTTTTTCTAAGGCACAGAGTGGGGGTTGGTTTAAAAGCGAGCTAAATTAGAGACCCACAGACCTGACTTACACAAACTTCAGAACTATTGAGGACCACCAGGATCATCAGAATCTTTCTGAAACCCATTTTTAACAGCAAGGTGAGAAAAGTCTTCAAATAAAGAGAAAAGTTGCCTTTAGGTTAAATGATATTCAAGCATAACTCATGTGAACCAATAGGAAAATTCAACAGTAGATCCTCTTTTCAGCTATGTGAGAGTGGTACTAAGAGGATTTTAAGTCAAAGAAAGCAGAACTTAAAAAAGTCCCATGAAAATGTAAAAAGTTGCACAGAAACATTAAAGTAGCACCGTTAGACAAACTACCTGGTTGAAGAATAGCTTCTTTCTCAGAGCTTTTATTTGTAATTGTTGTAATTTATCCATGTAACATGCTGTTTTTTGTGAGGAAGCATGAAATGATTTTGTTGCAACTAAAATGGAAATAAAGCATTCTTGTTGGGTAATCTTTATTTTATGATTGATTTTTATTCTTCTGTGTTGTTTTTTTTAACAAAACCTTAAAGATGTTATTCATTCATTCAATAAACAGATTGTGAAGTAAGGGGGGGGGGGAAACTCCACGAGTCTCAAATCAGAGTACTCGATAACTCTGATCTGTATTTCTTGTTAGCTCAAGCACTGCAGGATGTGCATCAGGCATTTGCTTCTGCAGACATGGACAACATGTTTCACGCACTTTCCCAAACAGCGATTCCCGGTTGGCATAGTGAGTGCATTTAAGACAACTAGATTGTCAAATTCTGCCAGCTATCCCCGCTGAGGCCTCACAGCTGGGAGTCTGCTAGTACTGCTGGTTCTTTGACCTCTGATTTTCATGTGTACAACACCTTCCATTTGTTTCAACTATAGTTCTGTCATAAATTGCTCTGCTGTTTATCAAATCAGCACAGGCTGCATGATGACAAAATTCTAGCCTTCTAGCCAAGCTTCAGATGAAAGACGTTCTATACAATATCCATTTTGTTACTGGGCTTGAACCTCCATTGTAAATATAACGAACATCAAGGATACTAGTGTTTACAGCTGGAGAATAAAAGCTGAGTTCATTGTTTTTGGATAGATGCATCTCCAATGTGCACAAACTCATCATTAGCACAATCTTTTGCACAGTTGTATTTGATTGCAATAAAACATGTGCATGTTCTATAAAGCTGTAAAAAGGAAACACCAGCAGCAGTCAGGAAGAAAATAGAATAGAAAACAAGCTTCACTTAAACAGATGAGTTCAGATACCCAACCAAAAAAATTATAATTTGAAGTCACCTTGATCCATTGATGATCATGAGAAAACATCTTTGCTCATTATTGCCCTCTGTTCTGCTTGTCTTTTTAGTCAAAGCAATGAGGGGTAGTCGGTGACTTCTAAGCTCAATCATTAGAGCTGCAGCACATGTGCCTACACAGCTTGCAGCTCATAATAAAGGAATAAATCTGGGCCTAATATTAAGCTATTAGAAATGCAGTTTGCCATCTTGTTTTTGTTTTTCAATTAAATTGCAGCCAAAGAGCTGCTGCTGCATACTGATATATGTTCAATTATTACAGTAAAGGGTTAAATTGTCAGCTGATGGTTTGGTGGCTGAATCACAATGTTGTCATTTAACATAATAGGTTTTTAACTAAACTACACTGGAAATCTGTATTAGATATAAGCTGTTGTGCTTTTAATGGCTCCAGCATCTTGGAGTTTCTCTTTTTTTGCAGCCTTTGCTTCAACAACCTTTGTTTTAACAGCCTTTGCTTCAAGATATAACAGCCAAATATTCAATTATGTCACAGTTCTGGTTCTGTTATGTTTTCTTTTGAGTATTCAGTTTTACTTTGCTCCATGTTTTCTAGTTTTAGTGGTTTAATTCTTATTTCATTGTGTTTTCTGGTTATTTTCAGTTTTCAGGTTTTTATTTGTTGCCCTCTGCTGCCCCCTTGTGTTCGCTTTTTTTCCTAGCTCCTTTCCTGTTCTGCTCTGTTCACACCTGCTCCCAATCTGCTTGTTAGTCCTCTCTTCTTTTTTTTTCAGCCTCCCATAAATACACTCTCTTTGCAGTTCTTCAGTGCTGGTTCCTTGTCAAACTTCCTCCAACTCTGTCTCATTGAGTCTTCCTCCTCATGATTGTTTCCCCCCAGATGTCTCTATGGTTTTGGTTTGTTTGACTTTGTTTTCTTGTTTGATTTTTGGATTTTTAGATTCCTGCATCAGTTGTTTGTTTTCACTTCATTAAATCATCAAGAAACTCACCTCTGCCTCCCTGCCTCTGCATTTGGGTCCTCAAACCTCAACCAAATCCTGACAAATTAGAAAATCATTCAGTCACACATAAGATACATTTAGCTGTTTATCTGTCTTACTTTCTTTTTTTAAATAAACAAAGATACAATAAGCCATATTACAACCTGTGTTTGAAATTTTGGTTCTCCATTCTTTCTATCCACTTTCCAAATTCCTCCTTGTGTTTTTACTTTCGTGCTGTGAAAGATTTGCAGAAAAACCTGCAAGAATCTCACAGAAAATATGTATGACCAGTAACAAGGTCAGAAAGGCAGGACCAGATTTCGTTACATGATTGTGCATGTTCTTTTTTAGTTAAGGTGTTATGAAAACCACATAGTGTGGGGGATACATTCCATGAGGATGACTGTAAAGTCCCAAAGAGCTTTCTATGACTGCTGAATCACTCTCTACTTCCCTCTTAAACCCATACAGGCACCTCCAACTACATCATTCCAGTCAACACCAAAGGGAAGATATAAGAAAAGAATCCAATCTCTTGGCAGTGAGAAACAGAGAAAATGTTCAGGTAAACTAAAGTTAGACTGTGGATTTTTTTGCTGGACTGGCAAATTATGTAACTGTTTGAAATGATACAAGCCGAATAGAGCATTTATTTATAGTCATTACGTTATCCAATCAATCAGATGGAAAAATCTCAAAAGGAATATAAAAACCCAGGTACGGGGAATCAAACACAATGTTTTCTGATGCTAAATTGATTCTTATTTTCTTTGATTACTGATGAAGGCTTCAAAAACCCCAGAAGGACAAAACTCACTGAATTTGCTTCTCACATTCAACTTCAAAAGCACATATGTAACACGTGCAACACCAAGCAGGATTTTTATTGTCTTGTTCCCAGCTGATTTAAAGATAAATGCTTACACAACAGGTGTTACCACCCCCTAATGTTTCCATAGTTCAGAAATAAAGGAAAGCCTTCACCTTTTGGGCAATATGAATTTAAAGAACTCATCATCTATGCAGTAGATACAGTGAAACAGCTTTAGGATTAACTGGAAACATGAAGCAATTTAGAAAATGTGGCTGTCGTCAAGCATGCACATCAGGACCAAAGCGCACAGATGCACCCGAGTAGAAGGATGAGATGGAGCCTTATTTCATTCCAGGCGATATTTTTCTGAACTTTAACAGTAATTGAAAAAAAAAAAAAAAAAAAAAACTTCAGGGATCCATGATGCCTTATTCCAAGAGTTATTTTGCGATGCACCTGCTGGAGCAGAATCCACCTCACATCCAACACCAGAGAAAATGCATTTATGCGTAATTTGTGTCCGCGTTCCACTTTCTCGCTTTCAGACCATTCAAAGCTCATTTAAACAGATGCAGACAGCTTCAACTATCTCACATAATTTGGACTCTTCATCATTATCTTCAAAAGGTTTCTTCACGTCCCAATTAGAGGATATAACCGCGTCTAAAGAACAGGGAAATCTACACATTTAGCACCTCCCTGATGCAACTGGAAAACAGATCGAGCCTCACATCATTAATTGACAGTCTACACACTATCCGCGCATTAATGGACTCACCTTTCGCAGGAAAATCTACTTTTGAAACCGAGTCTTCACTCAAGTGTGGCGTAAAACAAGTGAGGTAAAAATCCCGAAGCTCCTCCCTGCGTTTAGTGCGCATCTTTTGGCTCCGCTGAGCGCTCAGATCCAGCAGAGTCAGAAGAGTGAGGCGCCCACATCTGTGCCATGATGGTCCGCTGGAGAGTTGCGCAATGCGCGCACTCTGTGGGCTACTTCATAATGCAATTTCACTTTATTGTTCTTCATTATTGGAAAGACAAACGTCATGAATCTGGTTGCATTATTTCTACCTTATTATCTGGGTGAACATTGTGGCATCAAGAAGCTGAAAGGGAAATGTGTCATTCTATAATTTTACTTTATAGACCTCAGCATTCAGCTCCAGATCCCAGAAGAGCGATGTTAAAGTGGATCTCAGCATTTAATGTTAAAGTTCTGAATGAAGTTAAAGTAACTAATTAAAATCAAGACTTTGATTTCCCCTGGAAATAAACTTATGCTCATTTGGCGTCATGACAACCTGAGAAAGATGAAAGCTGTAGGGGACTGCATCATTACTTATAGTTGGACATGTAGAAATAAACATTTAAGAGTTTTATCAAGCAGGCCAATACAAAAAAATTCATCTGAACTACATCTTTGGTACACAGTTTTATTATTAATCAGAAGGAATGCTGTTTAGATTCTAATAGGTTTCTCAGTCGTTTTAGCTCAGTTTATGTCATTCAGGTGTGAAACTTTTTATTTCATTTGATCAGGCTTGTTTTTTGTTGGTTTTTAAAAATTAAAATTAAGTTTAACATGGACTGCTTAGTGGCACACTGTACTAAGAAGGTCCTGTGTTCGCTTGTTGACTTCCTCATGGAATTATATAATAAAATATTTTTTTCTTTTAAATGCCTTTTAGAAAATTATAAAGGTATCTGTAAATGCTAAGTAAATGGGAGCACTTTAATATTACCACAGCAGTGCGCTCTCTATAAATAAAATGATTGACTGGTAATTCAGCTTACAGCATGTTAGATTTGACATTTTAAAAAGTTTTAACATTTTAAGACTTAGTGTTAAACATTTGACACCCATGCTGCTGTTACATTTTTTTTTAAGTTTTGCTGCGTTGATTTTTTTTAACATACATTCTGTTATTCTATGACCCATTAGATTAATAGTGTAAATAATGAGGAAAATAACTTCATCACTAAGACAATATACTTCCCTAGGCCTTCTAAACATCAGCAATAAGGTTGGATCTCACTCTGGCAATCCACAGGTTACAGGATAGACCCCTATCTCCCGAGCCACCATGACCAGACATCCCAACATCCAAGTCAGCAAATCTGAAAACTCCTGTAGTCACCTCAAAGGTTACAGCAGGTTAACATGCACAACACACACCTTAAACTTACCTATTGCCATAGTCCTCATTCTCCAGAATAATTAATTTGACCGGTACAAACCACTGGCATGCACTGACTGCATTAGCATGCAATTTGGCTCCCAATGTGGCACTTTAGCATTTATTACTTGAATAATTGGGCCACACTGCTTTATTTTGAAAATTATTTTATGGAAAAAAGGCATGAACATCCAAACCACGCTCAACTTAGTTGCAGGTGTTGACTACTACTGTAAGTTGGTTGATTGAGGGCACCTGCTGAGTTTTTTTTTTACAGCCAAAACACCACCCAACTCCAAATTATTAACACTGAGGAAACAACACAGCAAATTTTCAGTTTCCATACGGAAGGTAGTGTGACATTACAGATATTTATTTCCTACAGGATGGCATGTACTTATATTCCACCTTTTCAAGTCAGGGTACTCCAAAGGGCTTCAAACAACATTCTGTCATTTACCCATTCAAACATTTATCCTCCGGTGTAAACCACTTAGTTTTGTGTTGGAACACACCCTTCAGACCCCCGTCTTATGCAGAGGAACCACCATTCCTCTGCAAATCCAGTGGCGCTGTCCCTGACCTCCATGCGATGTTTAAGAGACATGTCAGCCCGACAAAATCAAGATATCTAAAGTACTTAGGGAGGATCTGGTTCACAGTTCCATAGACTATGAGAATAAATTTGTTTCTCAATCAATTGCAACTGGACTAAACATTACCTATATTTAAGTACATGTTAGGCAAAAATGGGATAAGATTTATGTTTACAATTTGCAATTTATAAACAATGCAACCTAACAACCTACAAATAAAGTGCTATAAAAGTACAGGCCATTTACTGTTTAACCAACTATTGCTGGTGAAAAATTTGTTTGATGGTTCTTTTTTTTTTTAAGAATTTTAATTTCTCCTCTTATTTTTTACAACTATTGATTTTTGATGAACAGTTAAAGTGAAATCTCCTTTTTTTACTTTTATATCTTTTCCTTCATGTAATGAACCAGAAGGATTTTTTTTGGCTTCCTTAAAAGTTAATTTTACTTTACAAAAGTAAATGTTACATTTTGCATTTTTTACTTTTCTTATATTCAAGTAAAATGTTTAATGCATGTTTTTTTTTTTTGTTTTTTTTTTTACCTCAGCATGGGATCAGGTACTGTACAGGAATGATCTAATGCTGTGATATGACAATTATTAAGATTTATGGTCTAATAAAGATAAAGATAAAGAAAAATATGACCATCAATTATGAGCCTCCTGCTTCTCTATTATAATGATGTGAAGCCATCTTATTAAATCCAGATCTTCATGTTGCCTTCATGTTTTTTTGTTAGAACCAAGTTGAAAAAAAGTGACTAGAGGTGTAAAAACACAATAGTTGACTACAACAGGATGGTTTGCTTATTCAGTATGTAGAGAATGATTTATCCATTTCCCTGGAGATGGTTAGGAGCTACCAAAAAAAAAAAAACTGTTGAGGCTCGGGGCTTTAAGAGATGGCCAGTCGTTTCTTTTTCTTTGTCCCAGGACTGCTGATCAGCCTCATTGATCTGGGAAGGCAGCCAGTTGGCCTTAGTGTGCTGTTTTAAATGATGAGAGCAAACCACAACCTCGACATGCAGATTAAGTTTTCCTTGATTCTGGAGAGACTAATAGAAGCAACTTTGGGTTACCATTAGGGCGTTAGGATATTTATTTCACTCTTAATTGGAATACAATCAAGTGTCAGGCTCAGAAAAGTAGAATCCAGTATTCAATGTGGACAAGCAGTTTGATATCTTTAAATGTTAATTGAAAACTGAACCAGAGTGAAGGACTTTGTCTTCTAAGGCAGGAACCCCTGCAGGTGAAGACAACAGGTTAGTGACCACGTCTTTCTGGAAGCGTCACTAACCTGGTCTTATAGTTCAGTCGGAGCCCAGAGGGTGATGATGGTTCCAGCCGGCCGGCTACCAACGCGGCGCGGCGGTCACCGCACAGAGAGTCCCAGACACTGATGTATTGTGGTTAGAGGACAGGCAGGAGATCAGAACCAAGCAGATAAATGTAGCCAGGATATTGCAGAGTGAAGCTAAAGCAGATCTCGCAGACCTGCTCGGTAGTCAGAGATAGGAGGTAAGTGGTCTGGTGAGGTGCTGAAGAAGAATCCAGGACAGAGTGGGGTCACGGTTCCAGATATAGTATACGAACAGGCAGATATCTGGCAGGAGTCAGAAGACAGGTCAGGCAAACAGATCAGACGGGAACTGGAAGGCTCAGAAGTCGAGAGGCAGAAAAGGCTCAATATTGTGTGTGGCCTCCATTTGTCTGCATGACCTCCTTACAACGCCTTGGCATGCTCCGATGAGGTGCGGATGGTCTCCAGAGGGATCTCCTGCAAAACCTTGACTAAAGCATTAGCCAACTCCTGGACAGTCTGTGGTGCAATGTGACATTTGTGGATTCATGGGGATATGATCTCCCAGATCAGATTCAGGTCTGGGGAACAGGTGGGCCAGTTCATAGCTTCAATGCCCCAATCTTGCAGGAACTGCTGACACATTCTAACCACATGAGGTCTAGCGTTGTCCTAGAGGGCAAGGCCAACCGCACAAGGAGCCTGATACCTAATACCTAATTCCACCCTCCATGTGATCCCCATACGGCAAGAACTTGAAGGCCTGTGTGGCCCTTCAAAGAAATGCCACCCCACACCATTACTAAACCATTGCCTGACCAGTCATGTTGAAGGATGTTGTAGGCAGCAGATTGCTCTCCCCGATATCTCCAGACTCTGTTACATGTGCTCAGTTTTAAACTGCTTTAAACTGTTAGGAGTATAGGCCATCAATGGCGAATTTGCCAATCCTGGTGTTCTCCTGGTGGCAATTGCCACAGCTTGCAATGATGTGCCATCCTGGATGAGCTGCACTACCTGGTACTGAGGAATGGTCTCCACCTGCATTTCTGAGTGCGTCTTGCTAATTGCCATTAATTTTCACATGTTGTCTATTCCATTTGCACAACATTATGTGAAATTGATTGTCAACCAGTGTTGCTTCCTGAGTGGAGTTTTATTTCATAGAAGTTTGAAGTGATTGAAGTTATATTGCGTTGTTACGTGTTCCCTTTATTTTTTCGAGCAGTTTATTTATTTCTGTTTTTCATGTGTGTTATTGGTGTTTTCTCCTCTGATAAACAGCTCTCTCACAGGTCCATTACATCAGACAAAGGTCAGCACTTTTTCATTTCAAATCAATACCTTTATTCTTCCTTTAAAATCTTTTTTTTTTTAAAAGCTTCCCTGCTCAAGGCTTTATTTAATGCAGAAAAAGGACACTTTCTCTTAAAATTTACTTCACAGACAGATGTCCTGACATTTTCTTGCGGCACAAAGTGATGCTCTACATCTAAACCAATTTTTTCCTTCAGAAATCTTGCTGTTTTATGCAATCTATAACCTTCTCCACAAAGACAGATATCCATTGTGACCGAGGCCTTCTGTTTCTCTTTTTGCCTGCATTAAGTATTTTTTTTTTTCTTTTTTTAACCTTGAAGTTTTTAAACAAGCTTCGCTGTTGAAAAGATTGTTGTTTGCCAACCTCTCCTGGGGAGGGTGACAATGGTCTTAAATGTCTGCCACTTTCAATCATTTTTGCAACCTTTTCAGGCCTAATGATTACCAACATATTTTTACTGGAGCTCTTGAGAAGCTTTATTGTTACCACAATAAACTTCTGCAAAGTATTATGAAGGTCAGACATTTACAAGTCTTCTGCTTTTTAATGTGACCACCCAGAGTTCATTATTACCTAGAAACCTTTCCATGATGGTCTGCAAATCCCAAAAGTTGTCTTTATTATCTTGTATAATAATATTAATTTTCTTATTATTATTTGCAAATGCCAAATGCATTTACTTGAGCAACTTAACTAAAATAAAGTACTTTTAGGAAGACTTGTACACCATTGTACTTTATAACTTTACTTGAGTTATTATATTAAATAAAATTTCTGGCTACTCCATCAATCATTTTGAGTAACTTCACTTAATGAAAACATTCTTTAAAAAAAAAAGCACCATTTAGAGACATACGTTCTTCTTTTTTTTACCCTTATTTGTTATATGTTATTTTCATCTGCTGAGTCTGCTGTGTCATTTGGAGGTGGAATGAAAATACAGTAAAGAGTTCACTATAATTTAACCTAATTTACATATAGTAACTATTGATGTTTTAAGTTTTATAACAAAAATAAATAATAAATAAATGTTGCTTATTCTATCTAAATTCTTTATTGTGTAATTAATCTATTTTAGATGTTTATTTTTACATCATTCTTTGAAACTTGAATTTGCATTTCACTTAGTATTTTTTTCAATTTTACATAATTTTGTAAAGCATTAAATCAGGACCATGGTTCATAAGTAGATCAGTTACTCTGTACTTGAATAACTTTTAAACCAAACACATTTTTACTCTTAGGTAATTTCTTTAAAGGATACTTTTGACTTTTACTTAAGTAAAAATATGATGAAATAGAGCGACTCTTAGTACAATTTTTGGATACCCTACCCAGCTCTGATCAAATGCGATGTATTGCTTACCTTTTGACTTGTTAAAACCTTTGCATCCCTTTAACTTCATACGCTTTTTTTCAATGGTCAACCTTTGCTTTGTTTTATCACTTAAAAGGATGAAAAATAGATATTTATGTTATGATTTAAGTCACTTTATTTTAGAAATTTAATAAAGTTAGTCAGTGGAATAAATGCTAAACCCAGTGTTTGTTGGTGTATCTATATTTGTGAAAATGATTTGGGTCTTTATAATTTTTTAGCCGATGTGACTGATTGCAAGTCTGAAGACCGACTTGTGTGACATAGACAATATTGTTGCTGAAAGGTTTGGGCTGAGAAAAAGTCCTATGAAGGCTTGTGTTCTTACAACAAAATTAAGCTGCACTTCATTTAAATGCAATAAACGTTTTAGTAATAATATAAGAATATATACCTCACTTACAATATATTTTTATTATAATGATGTGCTCTGCCTTTTTGAAACTAAGAAAGGATTTCCATGACTTTAAATAAGCAGTGTTCCACAGTCCAACTCCAAAAAAAAAAAAAAGATCTAATTTTTCTTGTTCTGCTGGAGGTTTCTTCCTGTTAAAGAGTTTTCCTCTCCACTGTCGCTAAAAGCATGCTTGGTGTGAGGGATTACCTTCGATCAATGGATCGCTGCAATCATCCTTTTTCTTTTTTTTTTGCCAGGGAAAAGAACTGCATGTTAGCCACAAAATCTGTTCCTCTGATAAAAATAAGATTGTGATTCTAAAAGTAAATGAGGCTGAAAACAAATGCATGCCACACTTTTCAGATTTTACCTGTGAAAAAAAAAACAGTGTATAACTTTATATTTATCCTTGTCTTCTACATAATATGTGCATCATAGATTTTAATGAGTTACCAAAATGTGAAAATAAAATACAAGCAACTAGAATTGCACGTTTTGTTGTACGTCTCTAAATTCTGATCATGTTTACATATAAGAGGTGATTTCCACATGTTTCTCTTACCTAAAAGGCAGTTATTTATTATATTTTTACAGCAGTTAAGCTTTGCTTTCCTTCTTTTTTATGAAATTTACAGTGGTAGCTAAACACTCTTGTAATCCAGACAGATGAAAGTCTTTAGGTCACAAGTGATTGGACATATTGATTCAGAGGGATTGATAGTCTGTAAAGTTTGCAAATTGAATTCTTGAGGCAAATGTTTGTGTGGGAAGTCCCTGCTATATGCCCCAGGACTCGTTTCAAGAAGCCAAACTGATATTGTGTCTATTTTTCTCCTCGTCTGTCTTTGACCAATTGAATTTACCACATCTTTGCAGAAAGGCCTGCAGCTTCATGGAGAACCCCGGGGTCATCTTGCTTTCAGTGAAGAGAAAGCCTGAATGATACATTTGGTGGATACAAGAAAAAAAATAATTAGGTGTGTTTTTTACACTTTAGTCCACTTTGCATGGTGCAATCTCTTATCGAAATTGAACCTTTTATAAGACTGCATGATCACTCAACATAGGGATTTTCTAATCTTTGACAAAAGGAAGAAGTGCAAAAAAAAATTTGAAAATGTATTCCAAATTAACAGAACTTCATAAGAAAGACGGTACAATCAGCCTAATGAGCTAGCCAACCAGCTTGAAACATTGACAATGGTCCTATGAGGGTTTCTATTTTATATAAAACCTGGACCTGGACAACCTCAAATAATAATAAATTGCCAGAGGATAAATGGAAATTAATCATTCATGTGATAAAAAAAGGTTCTTATTCTTATTCCAGCAGACTTCATGTTTACATCTAACTGTGGGAATGTCTAGAAACAAAAATAAACAAGGCTCCTTGTCCAGTCTTGTTCGTCACATTGATTTTTATTGTGTCTGTAGATATGAGCAAGTTTTGATAATGAACTACTTCCTTGTAGCAAATATAGAAGTAGTAGCTAATATAAGCCTATATCATAATTTGTTTTTTTAATAATTAAATAAATACATAAAAATACTCTTTAAACCAAATTTTGAAATTTAAATTATTCAAATTAGGGTTGATTTTGTGATCTGTTCAAAGAAAATTTAGACAAAAAAGTAATAAATATTGAAGTTAGACTTATTTTCCCTGCACAGCAAAATACACTCAAAAGAAAGGTTGTTTGTTTCTATGCTGCAAAAGAACACACACAATTTAGATTTTCATAATTTTAATTTAGGAGAAACAGAAACACATTATTGGTCAATAATTTCAGCATTTTAAAACAAAATTTTCCCTTTGTTCTGAGTTTGCATCTAGATTAAAAGGCACATCTTTAAATCTTTCTTGATTTTATAACTGCCCATCTGTTGGCTACCATAAGGAGCTCTAGAGATTGAAAATAAATTAGCTCTAAGCGTAGAGCATGTATTTGATGTCTTCGCCTTATTATGTTTTTTTATTGGCGGATGGCAACCAACTTAAGGTGCATTTACCGCCACCTACCAGACTGGAGTGTGGTCATCAATGATGTCAGAGGAAAGTTATTAATACATACCTCAATGGTATGCACAAATCTGCATATTATCTATCAATCAATAAACAAACTCACATATAAATTAGTATGTGTGTATATGCACATGCATACACACACTTATATTCTTACTTTAAATCCGATTAAATAATCCAGTGTTTTTTAAAAATCGAATTAACTGATTTCTAGCCGAATTAGATTTACTTCCTAAAAGGTTTATCATAGAAAATCCAATTTTTTCTCTATTTAGTGTTGGCTTTAAGCGCTGACGTTCCAGTGACTATTTATCACATTCTAATAACACATGTTCCACTGTTTCCATCTGATTACAGCAATTGCAAGTCCCTGTTTCATGTTTCCCTATTTTGAAAAGAGAAATATTAAGTCCAGTATGACCAGTTCTAAGTCGAGATATGACTTCCTCTTCTTTCCGCCTTCCATTTTTACAACTATTACCCCCTACAGTCTTTTGAATTTTATATAGATCTCTACCAGTGTCATGATTATCCCAATGTTACTGCCAAACTTTACAGATTTTATTCTGAATTATAGATTTACCCTTTTTTTTTTTGCTAAAGGAACACTTAAGTTAATAATATACATAAATAATATCAGAAGATCCAGGATCTTTTCCATGATGACAGCTACACCAGGTGGATGTGGAAAGGCATTCGGATGATCACAGACTATAACCCCCCACCCCCGGCAGATGGAGCAAATGCTGACTTCCTAAATGAACTGAACAACTTCTTTAGAAGGTTTGAGGAACTAAACAGCACTCCAGCAGTAAAAGCTGTTCCACACCAGGGGCAGGAGGCACTAAAGTGAAGGCCGAAGTAAGGAAAACTCTGAGGAGAATCAATTCAAGGAAGGCCCCAGGGCCTGATAACATACCTGGGCGGGTGCATAAGGAGTGTGCAGATCAGCTGGCTGGTGTCCGCACAGACATTTTTTACACCTGCTGGACCGATCCATAATACCAGCATGCTTCAAGTCTGCCACCATTATAACGGTCCCAAAGAAGCCTTAGGTCAACTCACTCAATGATCACAGGCCTGTCGCACTGACTCCAATCATGATGAAGTGCTTCGAAAGGCTGGTTAAAGAACACATCGTCTCCAGTCTGCTGCCAACATTCGACCCGTTCCAGTTTGCCTACCGACGCAACCGCTCCACTGAGGATGCCATGAGGAGAGCCCACCTGCCCCCACCCATCCTCACCACCTTCTACAGAAGCACTATAGAGGCCGTTCTGACCAGCTGTTTCACTGTGTGGTGTGGAGGCTGCAGCGCCTCAGACTGGAAGAAGGTGAGAAGAGTGGTGAGAACAGCAAAGAGGAGCATCGGGGCTCCTAAAAGACATTTCATCCCAGCGCTGCATGTCCCGAGCCCGTAACATCATCAATGACCCCTAACACCCCCACCATGGACTGTTCCCCCTGCTGCCCTTTGGGGAAGAGGCTTCGAATCATCCGATGCAGGTCCAGCAGATTCCATAACAGTTTCTTCCCCCCTGCCATTAGACAACTGAATGTTTTGTAAAATGGGTTATTGTATTGTATTTTATTATATTTATTATTATTTATCATTATATATATATTTATATATATATAACCTGAAATGTTAGAACTGTAAATATAGGCTTATGTTTATAGTAATGTTTTTTGTTTTTTTACTATTTTTCAAGGCTGCATTAAAAAAAAAGAAAATAAATTGTCCAGAAAGCTGTTCTAAACAAAATTTCTTTTTGTTTTACACTTGTGTAAACAAAATAAATCTAAGTCTAATGTCTGACATTAAAGCCTGTTTAGCTAAGATATCTACTTCTTAATTTCCTTCAGTCCATACATGAACAGGAAATGTATTTGCTTTTATTGCAAAACATTTAATTTGAAAGAAGCGAATGATAAACATAAAATAGGTTTCTGCTGTGATTTTGCACTACTTCCTGGTTTCGAGACGAACTAACCAATCAAAGGTGGCGTTACACCGTGCGCATGCGCAGTTATCACTGGTGGTTTGGAAACAAACTGCACCAGGAAGAAGAGCGGAGGAGATCAAGCGAAGAAGAAAGGACTTTGAAGTGTTTGGACATACTTTGTACTTGGCAGCAGAGAGCGTAAGTTCGTTCAACTCTAACTTTTTACGTTTATATCGTTGTTTTGTAGAATATTTAATAAGGTTTTTGGTGAGTTAACGTGTTTGCGTGCAGCTGTTTGGTTTCATTTGCTATCAGTCTGAACAAACAAAACAAACCTTTTATTAAAAGGATCATATGATCCGTGGTTCTATAATCTGCTCTAACCACCCAGATTACTTTCGCTTTGAAATACTTTCTTTACACCTAATCTAACTGACTTATAATGTTTACCATCAGTGCATTACAGGATTTGTAGCTTTTTTTTAAATATAAAAATGATAATAATTTAACTTTATTGATCTCACATTGGAGAAATGTATCTCTGCATTTAACCCATCCCCTTGGGAAGCAGAAAGAACCCTGAGCAGGTTAAGGGTCTTGCTTAGGGACCCAGGGTGTTAGTTTGTGAGAGTGGGGCTCGAACTCAGAACCTCAGGATTCCATTCCATTCCATTCTCTATCCCCTAACCCCACTCCCCTTGTATGCATTGTCTTAAGTTTGCCTTCACATTAATCCTGAAATAACATAAGCCAGCTCAGCACCTTGTGTTTCCTCTTCCTTCTAATCTTTTGCTTTCACTTCCCCAGTTTGGAGAAGCCAAGTCGCCTCCAACATGGCTGCTGCTCCTACTGCTCCTCCTCCATCCTTCAGCAAAAGTAGCCTGAGGGACGACCTGACATGCGCCATATGCTGCGACCTGTTCAGGGAGCCTGTCATGTTGTCCTGCATGCACCACTTCTGCAAGGCGTGCATCTCACGGTACTGGAGGGGAACTACGGGCCCCGTGACCTGCCCGCAGTGCCGCAAAGAGTTCAGGTCCAAGCAGTTCCAGACCAACTACCTGGTGGCAGCCATGGTGGAGAAGGTTCGGTCCTCCACTTCAGACACCTACATCCGGAATCTGGAGGTGACTTCTTTGCTTTTTTTTTCTCCTTTTTTGTGTTTTAAAGAAAAAGTGCAGTCAGCGAGGAATAATCAATGGATTATTATCTATACCTAAAATAATACGTTTGTGGTGGTTTAATGAATTTAGTGTTAATCAGTAAAAAAAATGAAGACAATCATTTTTGTCATGATCATGGAGTCCGGGAGCGGCCATTTTTGCCCAAATATAGTAGCACCTCCCTCACGGTGCGGTAAGCCTAGCGCCATTCTTGCCGCTTTACAAGCAAAATCAATGGGAACTACTAGACATATCTGCAATCAACAATAATAATTTTAGATTTCCAATGGACTTCACTATTAAAATTCGCGAGAGCTATAGTTAAACTGACAATGCCCACGTGAGTGGCAGCTGGATGTTGGAATAAGTCGGGTAAAAGTGGAAAATAAAAAAAAAGTGTTATTTCACCTTTCCGATTCCTGATCCTCCACGGACGGGTTCTTCATTGGATTGCCAACTTGAAGAGGGAGGATTTTCCATCGAACTTCTGACCAGAGAAAAAACACATAACATGTAGCCAACATTTGGAGGAAGAATGTTTTCAAGATGACTTGGATAATAGCGTGTTGTGACAAACACCAGATACAGCACTGGAACTTGATCAACAGCCGATACCGCACTGTGACGTCACAAACCAGTAGGTGGCAGTAGTGTTCTTTGACAAACATGGATGCCTCCAGTAAAGCACATTCAAATGAAATTACTCTTGATTAACTTCACTTAACATTCATTGAACAGTATGTAATACTTTAATATTTAAAGTACTTCTCAGAAGTTTGTATTCTGAATGTGACCAGACTTTTCCTTTAATATCGATCATCAGGCCTGTATTTCATTCATTTTATGTTCAATCATTGCCCTGTCTCATATCTTATACACATCATAAAGTGTTCCGAGGTAAATCAGTTAATTACTAATGATAGCAATTTCAGCTGTAAAAGTTTATTACACCACAGTTCACCATGTTTCAGTTCACATCTGTGTTTTATTAACTTGTTTGAGCCAAAGTCCTCTTCCCACTCCCTTTTTATATTACCTTCTATTCCGGGATCTTTCATAAACTCAGCATAAGGATAAGTGTATAAGGCCTCGCTGACATATTATAGTGCTTTTAGAAGCAATCAGGACCCTCTAGCTCTTTTCCAATTTGGTGATGCTATAACAAAAAAATTTTTTTGTGTTACATTATGTTGTATATACCAAAATTGTAAGAAAAAACATGAATGTAAGTGGAGAAGATTTAGTTTCACCTGGTTTAATTTAGCAAAGCGTGTTTTTTAAGGAACACTTTGCTATCTGATTATTAATCGGGGGGAAAAAAAATCGACAGATTAATCAATTTGCAAATTAATCATTACTTGTAGCCCTGTTGTTTCAATTTATAGCTTTATAACTATTATTCACTGTCTTTTTGGGGCATATCCCAAACAACTTGCCTATATACGTTCTTTGCTTGTTCTTCTTTTCAAGAAAAGCTGAAGTTCAGTCATATTGGATGGATGGAGATCATCTGTGATCTGAGTTTAGTTAAATTATACATAATTATGTTGGGCTTGTTGTATACTGCCGTCCTCGGGGTTCGCATTTACCCACTAGAACATTTTTACATCCATGCTCCTCAACAAATCCTGATTTATTTAGTTTTTTCTGCACCAGGACATTTTGTAACAATAAAGGCAGTTTTGCGAGAAAAAAACATGGTGGTCGAGTGAATGTTCCTACTGGCAGGGGTTTGTAGATATGAACACATTTAAATGGGTTAGGATTTGGTCCGTAAGTATCCCAACAGTAAAAAGATTGTGGAAAAACTCTTGTAAATAAATTACTGTCTCTCTTGGATGACAAGAAGGGGATTTGAAAATTTCTATTACATGTAACATTTTTCATGTAGATTAACAACTTTAATTTTGATCCAATCTGGCTGGAAATGTTTTTGTTTTCTTGCTAGATTTTCCTGTGGTTTTCTTGTAGCACTACTTCCTTATTATTAATTATTTATTGATGATATCTTATAAATTCACAATAAAATTAGGTTAAGTATATGAATCTAAGATTACAAAATGTGGGAAAAGTCAAGGGGTGTGAATAAAAAATCCTTGATTATTTTTTTTTTTTATTTATATCTTGAGTGTTTATTTTTTTACATGCACAGTTGGTTTACTCTCATTTTCTGGGGAGCCGCTAATTGAATTTTTATTTTTCAAGTTTAATGCAGTTGGGCTTAGTAGTCAGTCATCCCACTGTTTCATTGGGCTAAACAAAATTATACATGCATATCAATAGATTTTGATAAACATCTATAAGGGTCTAGATTTCTGGTCCTGCTAAATTAAAATGTTTAAAATAATTAAGATAAACTAATAATTAAGATGCACTTTAACATTATTTGCATATCGCTGTGCAGAAAAGGCTGAGTGAGAGCTTGGAGAACCACAACGCAAGGAAAGAGGACCTCCTCTGCAGCATTCGCAAAGACAAAGACAAGATGGATATCATAAAGGTAGGTTTGTACAAACAAATGCAGCACCTAACAATTAGTTCTTTGTCTCTGGTGTTACAACAGATATCTGGCTTTCTGTTTTTACTGAATATCAGCTGAAAATAAGATGAAATAAGTGCAAAAAGCAGATGGGAGATATATTCAAAGCTTGCTGTGTGCTCTGAATAGATAAAAAGGAAACTATTATCAGTGCAAACACCCTCTGGCTGTTGGACAGTTCTTTGAATATTAATCACTTTTACACTGCTTTCCATTAATTGAGCAGTTTTTCATTTGAATCACTTCAATGAGCGACGCCCAGTTACCTGAACAGTTATTCAGACAACTTATCGACTACAGGAGCTGCTTAAATGCTCATTCATCACATTCAGTCTTGAGAAAAAAGGAATGCTGAAAATTGTTCATAGATTACTGTTAATCACCTGGTGGGTGAAGGTTTTTATTATGTTTTTTTTTTCAATAGCTTCAGATACATTTCCTTGTACAAGTGTCTATAGAGCCAACATATTATATTGTATTTTATCAGAAAACAAAGTGATAGACCAGCATGAAGATCAATCTAATGTGGATGTGCGCTTTCTGAGAAGGATGAGAATTCATACTCTCCTGAGGATGAGAATTCATACTCTCCTATAATTCTATAGGAGCTATTTTTCCATTTTCAGTTAAATCTTAGAATTTAGATTCTTTAGTTTAATTTGTTATTTAGAATATGTTTTTGGTTAGGGATTCACTTAATTAGTTAATAAATTTTAGCTCAGGATGTGGGTGTTTCACAGTATAAATAGGTAGGTCTTAGGTAGCTCATTATGCAAGTAGGAGGTCTTAGTCCTAGTCTGAATCTCAGTCTCTGTCAGCCCGTTTGGTGTCAGTCAATCAGTCAAAGAACGGGTGCAGGAATCAGAGTTAGCGCAGTAGCAGAAGCCTGAGAAGCCTGTAACCTGTTTTGTCTAAACGGAGAATAAAACAAACACAGAACTGGATTTTGACCCTGTTTTGGTCTTTTGGTTGTAAGCCAGAATTCAGAGTGCATCAGATGAATATTTGAGTTGTTGATGAAGATTCTCAGTCATCCAAGTCATAGTCGTTCCATAAAAGTTCAAAGAATATCCACTGGACTTGGTTTCCAAGATTTGAAATCCAAGATTTTTTCCCAAGATTTCAAATCTTGGAAACCAAGTCCAGTGGATATTCTTTGAACTTTTAAGGAATGACTATTTGAGTAAAATTCACCTTTTGATTTGATCACCTTTTTTTAAATTTTAGTTTTGTACAAATAGTCACTACAGATTCCCTATGATCTAAAACTTGAAAATAACATCCATTGCAGCAAACTGTTTCCAGAATTCAACTAATTAGTGATTGTATTCCACATTAAGGCTGCATCAGTGTGTGCAACAATCAATCCTCTCTTTAAAGTTGAGAAATTATTGCCTAATATAT
>NW_015150461.1:0-4440 GCF_000732505.1 Cyprinodon variegatus | reverse complement strand
AGTTTAAAATTATATGATCATAGGTTAGCAACTTATAATTTATATGAAATTCAGAGTTTCAGAATGAACAAATGTTCACTGACCTTTGATGGCTTCTACAAACAATTATTATTAAAATGATAGCAGTACAAAAAATGCATATTTTTTAAAATATGCATTTTTAAATTTTTAATATATTTATTTTAAATATTTTATATTTAAAATTAATTTTATATTTTTGTATGGCAAAAATGTTCATTTGTACTGCCATCATTTCAATGATATTTCAATATTTTGTAGAGTTCATCAAAGGTCAGTAAACATCTGTTTTTGCTGCACAAACCAGCACAAACGGAGCCGAGTTAATTGACACCCACTTTGCCTCATTTGAAGAAGGTGGGAGGGCTGGTTGACATTTCATGACCTCTAGAAACATTTCTTTATATCTTTAAAATGATAGCGGCACAAAGGAAAGTTTTTGCTGCACAAATGTTTGACACTAATTTTGTCTGATTTGAAGGAGGTGGGGGGGCCAACTTCACTCAGGTCATTTTTATTTGTCTGTATGGAAAATGGCAACATCTTTATTGGTCAATGTCTGTGTCAAGAACAAGTTTTAACTGAAGAAAATGAGATGTTGATTTAAAAAGAATGCAGTTTGCAAAAAACTGTATCAATAAGAGAAAATCACTAAAATAACATTTTTAAAAAGCTACATTTGAAAATACAATTTTTTTTTTAAAGAAAATCTGATATTTTATTAATTTTATATGAAAAATAAACAAAAAAGTTAAATTAAATCTAAGAAAGCAGCAAAAATACTCTAATCTTTTTTTTGATGAAACATTTTTAACATTTAATTCTGGATTTTCTTTTTTAGTTACCAAAACATGTTCTTTGCTTGTAAAAATAATTGAACAAAATCCCTCAATCAATTCGTTTTCAAAAAAGGTAAACAGTAAAAATATCAAAAGTGACAAAATCTGAAAAAAAATAAAAAATAAAAAACAATCAATTGGTGTGAATACTTTTGACTCTGCATGTTTTACTATAATCCAAAAACATTATTAGTACTGACACCTAACAACAAACCTTTTCATTCCAAAGGTCCTGCTTCCTTAACGTTTGACGCCGACACGGCACATCCTAGCATTCATGTCTCCCGGGACAAAACCGTGGCGGTCGAGTGTGATGTCATGACCCAGCCCACGAGCAACAGCAAGCGTTTCCTCCAGTGCGTCAACATCCTGGCCGCCCAGAGCTTCCAGTCAGGGCGACATTACTGGGAGGTCGAAGTGGGCTCCAGCCCTAAATGGGACCTGGGCGTGGCTTCCGAGACCGTGGACAGGCACGCTCGGATCAAGCTGAGCCCCGAGAACGGCTACTGGACCCTACGGCTGCGCAACGGGGAACAATACTGGGCCGGGACGCAGCCGTGGTCGAGGCTGCAGGTCGCTTCATCCCCGCAGAGGATCGGGGTGTACCTGGACTGCGACGAAAGGAAGGTGGCGTTCTACGACGCTGACGACATGAGCCTGCTCTGCTTGTTTAGCAAGGGGCCAAGGGGAAAGGTGTTCCCCTTCTTCAGCCCGTGCATCACTGAAGGCAGGCAGAAACCGCATCCCATGAAGCTCCTCCATTACCCCTCTGTGGTTCTGTCTGGCTAAAGCCAGTCGATGCGGCTCCACATTAAAAACCTTTTATTGACCAAAGGCTTGGCAAACAGTATTTAAAAGGCCTCGCTGCCATTTCACGTATTATTACATCATAGAGTTTAACTCAAGCTTTTCTCAAATTTTATCTAAGCAGTAATCATGATAGATTAGCATTTTATTGAAACAGGTACAGCTTTCGCTCATGATCTTTAGCCCCTCGATGAAGGGGTTTTTAATCAGCATGTATAAAGTTTGTACATGGAGAGGTTGGATTTGTTTTAATGGTTCCTCTTGTTTTATGCATGAATTATGCATATTTTCAAATGTATATGCATGCATTGTTTCATTGTCGCTTACAGATGTTATCTTCATTTCTCTGTTATAAAGCTGCTGATGCAGATAATAAACCAACCTTTCTTTTTAAGCCGACTGCCTTTGAGTTCTTTCAGCAGCTGCGACTTTGCAAACATTCATCACCTCTGAAGGTTTAAAGCCAGCACTACTTGAACTCATCAAGGATGTTATAAGGCATCATCAAAGGAGGCTGCACGAATGCCAGCTCTGCATTTGATGGCAGTCCAAAACCGTTTGTAAATCAGCGACAGGGAAGGCTTTGTTGACTCCGCTGCACCTGGACTGGAATTTCTGAACGTGTGACACTGGAGCAGCAAGAACAGGCGGGCTTTTGGTTATCTTTACAAACACAAGAGCACCAACGTCCTGTTTCCTCCTGTCAGGTGAAAGGTCAGGCAAACAGAGTAACACTGGGGTTGTCTCTCGGCTTTTTTTTTTTTTTTTTGACAGCCCTCAAGGGCACGAGAGGCAGGATGCTGCAGCCTGCTTTTCTGATTGGAGGAGTGGCACAATAGACCACACCAAACTGAGATTTGTACTTTTTCCTGTAAATTGGCAAAAGCACTAACAACGTGTGAACTTTAATCCTGTGCATCCTGATGGTCCGAGGTGAACATATAAGCTTCTGATGAACCAAAATAGCACAACATGACAATTAAATATAGATTGCTATAAAAAAAAAATCTGATTTCATGTTTTATTTTTAGTCAGATACACAAAATCTCACCTTTAAACTTGATTTTTTTTTTGGTTACCATCTGCTATAGTATTGGACGTCTGATTATTATTATTATTTTTTCTTTTCTAGCAAAAACATGTAAGTTCTGTAGAAATGCCAAACTTAGGTGCATATCGACAACATTATTTTAAACATATAGCCACTTTCTTTAATTAGTAAAACATTTATTCTGTTGCAACAACATTTAAAGTCTCTTCAGCAACTGATCACTTGGGAAATAATTTTCAAGGACAAGACATCTGATGCAAACAGCTTAACACAGAATATCTAACAATAAAGTGCAGCGTCTGGAAAAATGCAGGCCTATTTCACAAAACCAAGATAAGGGATTAAATTGGGATTTCCAGCTATTTTGGCCTAATTAAGCCTTGACTAAGATTCACACAAGCAGGCACACATATTGCCATGGTGATATATATTCTGTGCAGCTAGCCTGCTCCATCAATCAGCTTCCATTTTCTTCTCTGTTTCTTGGTATTTTTTTATCTTCCAACATTCAAAGCCACTAATCTATATTGTTATATATCCAACAACTTTAATTATTTTCATCATAGCAGCCTATACCAATATTAACTTTATCATTTTATATGTGGACATGATTTCTTTTTGAAGAGTTTATAAAGGCAGCTATTGTTCTAAGTTTGACTGAAAGGTCTTTATCTTAAAGGGAAAAAAAAAAAAAGGCTGATAAAGTTGGCTGATAAAGGCTGGAGACGACATCTGCTACCTGTGCAGACTACTGGGTCCCAAATTCTGAACCAAACAGAACAAAGCCATGCCGTTAACACAGGTTTGTCTCTGATTTTCACTAGTGGTGAGTTTCTGAATGCAGTAGGAGATGCTGAAAATCTTAAAGCCACGATTTGCTGCACAATTAGAAAAGTCTATTTGGTACTAAAATGGCTACATGAAAGGTGTAGAGGACAATCTGTTATTTCCGGGTGGATCATTTAAATAAGTGGCCCTCCTAATTGTCAGTCATTCTGCTGATTTGTTTACCGGTACGTAAGGCCGTCCTACGTGCTTGTCCCATTAGCTATCTTTTTCGTATTTTCAGACGCATATGTGTGGTGAGCTGAGGTTTGTGACAGTCATTGAAGCTCACCTTTTTCACCATGGTTCTTTGAAAAAGGCCTCAGAAGAGGCAGCTATATCCCAGAATGCCTTGCCAAGAGAGCTCTCTTCATAATGCCCTATAGGATTTTTTGTCACAGCGGTCCACTTTCGCCATAGGCTTTCGCTACCTGACAGCGGCGAATAATAGCAAAGATGGCGCAGGCATCACACGGTGGAGGAGTTACATGACCAACAGAGCAAAAACCAGTGATCATCTGTCTGAACTGTAAGCCAACTGAGTTTGCTATAAAGTTCACTATATAGTCCGTGCTGTATGTGGACACAGTAAGCTTTTATGGGCTATGAGAAAAGCACATTTCAAACAGGGCTTGAATGAGGAGAAATGGTCTTGTGCATGCTCTTGCACGTGCGGGTGGCGGGTCTTTTAAAAAGTCTTCCACAATACCTTTAAGGTGGGGTTAGGTGGGTTTCTACAATATTGCACATGAATTAGGCGACATGTCACAAAAGACACTTTTGAACAGGTGATCTAGTTCCTTTAATTTTTTTGATACAGGATTCCTTGTTTTTGGTGCGTTGCATCAAACACGCATCAAGATATAACGCCCCTCTGAAGCACATGGAGGGGATTTTGTT
>NW_015150460.1:3046443-3048408 GCF_000732505.1 Cyprinodon variegatus | reverse complement strand
TGATTAAAAATCTTCAACAGCGGCTTGAAGCAAAAAACGCACAGATTTTAATTCAATATATTTATGCATTATTTTGCTGTTTACTTCTAGAAAATGAGGGTCGAACACAAAGATACATTTTTTAACTGTGTTAGGGTTCCAGTTTGTGGGGCTTGTTATATTCTTTTGCAGTTCCACTGTGCAACCCACCAGATGGTGCCATTGTCCTCTCCTAGCCTGGAGGCTTTCCTGTTCTTCTCACCTCACACCTGCAGCCTATTGGGTCATCACTTACTGAGGAGTATTAAATGAGCAGACTGTCTTCACTTCCTCACTAGAGTGTTTGTCAGTATTGGGTACTCTAGCCCCTCCGAGTTTGCAGAGTCTATTTTGAGTCCAAGTTTCTTCTGAGCTCTTTCAGCGCAAACCAAGTTTTTGTCTTTGATTCTACGGCAGGATTTCCCAGATCCACTGTATAACCAGGTCCTTCAGGTCTTGGAAGGGACACACTTGTCACACTGAGAATAGGAGACAGATCTCCTCATCTGAACGGCAAGCACTTCAGGAACCAAGTGTCAGTCTGCTCAGCTGCTCCTCAAGATCTTCATAGTCTGCCAGTCCACCCTCCAACAAACTAAACCTTCTACAGACCAAACCTCTACAAACAGGAACTCAGAAACCCTCACTAACAACCACAGTGAGTCTAAGTTACCTAGTATTCAGACACTGAACTCAACACTCTGAACTCCTCCTAGAGCTTCCGGTTCACCTGATCGCAGGAACCTCCCCAAGCTGACGAACAGTTTTCTCCTATTCTCTGTACAGAAACCCTTCAATAAACTGGTAAACTTTTTCCCGTATCTGTGAGTGCTTCTGCATGTGGGTCAAACACATTAGACCCATCATGACAAACTGCTTGATTTGCTTTTTATATTTGAAATTTTTCTGCTGAATCTTTTTAAATTTGAAATGTGTAGCAGGACATATCTTTTCTTCTTCTTTTGGGGCCCCCCTCAGTCAAGGGCCCTTAGAATCTTCCAACCTATCCCTTCCTGTTAAGTTATTTTAAAAATACCTTAACTTGACCGTAAAGTTAAGGTATTTTTTAAAATAATTGCTGTAATTTTTTTTTTCTTTTTCTTTCATAGGAACCATAATATCAGAAAGCCCTTCTATGGCAGTCTCAGTGTCCTTAAGTTAGTTTGTTACAACTAGTCACAGCCAAGGAAATGGACTTCCACTAAAGAAATAACAGAAAATAAAAATATATGAACAGCTTAACTAGCCTGGTATTTTAAAGTAGAAACCTGTCACCCACTACACAAGACTTGATCTGCAGAGTCACATCTGCAGACAGGGGTTTGAACCGAAAAACTCAAATTTTAGCTCCTACCTCCTGTTCCTAGTTCCTATCTCTTCATCTTTAGCAGGGCCCAAAGTAGAAAAGGAGTAGAAACGGACTGCTGTGCCGAATCTGGACAACATTCAGCCTTACTGAACTCAATACTCGGTAGACACATGCATTAATGATGCTTGTAAAATTGGCACTCCAGCCTTTACACAAACAGAATTTACAGAAATTTTGAGGACGGCTGAAGCTCTCCATTATAAAAGCCAGAGCTATGTGTGCACATAAGCAAGTGTCTCACCGATTGCACGATTTATTGTTTTGTTAAACCCCATGAGGTGGGATGTGCCTGTGCTCTGTTATGCAAAGGATTGTGGGCAACAATAAAACTCCTAGCAGTGGCAAGGGATGTCAGGGAGTCCTTACGCTAACTGTGTCCAGGTTCCTGCATTGGTGCAGCTTCCTGCACCAATGCAGGAACCTGGACACACTTCCACCGTTGGTTATGTGTCTTTACTGATTAGAGGTATTTGGGTAGAGCCTGTTTCGGCCTTAAAAAGTCTTAAAAGGCATTGAATTCTTCAAAATAAAACTAAGGCCTTAATTGGTATTAAAATGTCTTAAATCAGTCTTTCGTA
>NW_015150460.1:3044585-3045131 GCF_000732505.1 Cyprinodon variegatus | reverse complement strand
ATAAACCTTTGGGTTGTCCCAAGCGGGTTTTTCTTGTGTTTCTTGTGAATTTGGTCTTACATTTTTATTTCAAGTGGCATTAAAAAGTCTTTAAAAGTCTTGAATTTAACTTGCCTTATGCTGTAGGACCCCTGCTGGAGTACTGCTCATGATCTGATTAGTTAACTCAGGTTTTGTTTTTTGTTTTTTTACCTTTATTAATTCTCAGGAAAGCATCATTTACATATAAATAGACCTCTACTTCACAGGATTAATTCCAACATTTGGAATAAGGTGATCAAGTAGGGCACTGCAATATAGCAGTCCTAACAAAGCAGTGATTTCACTTCCTCGAGAAAGATTATAAAACTAGAAATAAAAAGAGAAACAATAGAGGAAAGACAATAATGAAAAAGCGTAATTAAATTCGACAGTCGAGGAGATTTAATCAAGTTTGGTCTCTAAAATTGAAATCAGACCTTTTAAGTTTTACATAGCCGACCCAAAATCTGCCACCACTGACAATTGCTGTCTTGCACTGCAAAAACATTCTGAAAATTAGTAAAA
>NW_015150460.1:3040131-3042631 GCF_000732505.1 Cyprinodon variegatus | reverse complement strand
CATCGCGGATATCAGATTCATAGCCCCTACACTGCAGAGATACTGGAATCTGTGCTTAAATGTCAGGCAAACCCATTTGTACAGGGACAGATAAAACCTTTCAATTAACCGAACATTACCCGCCACATATCTGACTCAATAATCATTTACACAAAACAATTCTCATTCATTTAAGACAAAATTATTCATACTTGTATTCTATAGAGCTGCCTTTAGAACATTCACCACTTTTTGACACCATTTCTTTTTTTCCTCTGAGCAAGGAGCAGCGAATGGATTGTATGGACTCGCAATGAATCATGGGATAGTGTAAGCTACAAAGGATGCAACGTACCTGTCCTTCTAACCGGGCCGCATACGAAGGAAGCTTTAGATTCAATCAGGTCACCATGCTGCGCTATGACATAATTGGCCGACAAATCTGGCCTTCGGAGGACGCCGCCGCTGGATTAGAACATCGCCTCTAACTAAGGCTACGTTCACACTGCAGGCCTTAATGCTCAATTCTAATTGTTTTTGTGAATTACTGTTCACATTTCCACATATATGCGATTTGTATGGGATGCTCTGTGTTTACGGCAGCAAACACAGAGCACATCTGGAACTCATCTAGCGATCTTTCCCAAACTTAAAAATTCAATCTTTTCCAGATGGTTAAATAAAAATAAATACTGCACTCTGCATAATCGTCCACCATAGCTGTTGTTTGTCTTCCTGCTTCTGTGTAACAAGGCGCAGAATAGTAACCTATGTTTATTATTAATGACTTTCAGGTCGGATGAATGCGACCTGGTTGTTCAGTCACAGGTGGCATTTTAAAAGATCAGATACGTATCGGTTTCAGGACCTCATAGCCAAGTGGCCTGGGTCACATTGGAAAAAATCGGATCTTTGCCGTTCAGACTGCCACGAAAAGATCAGATACAGGTCGCATATGGGCAAAAAAATCGTATTCGGGTCACCTCCGGCTGCTGTGTGAACGTAGGCTAAGTGCCCCATGACTTCCTTTTTTCTTGGGGTATGCATTTAACGTGACACAAAAAAAACCCTTTCAATTAGCTGCTTCTCAAAATGGAAAAGACAACAAAACAAAGTTTCCAAAAGGAAAAACAGTAAGTTAATACTTGCCTGAACTTGCCCACATACAGCCAGTAAATTGAAATGCAGATGAAGCAACCCTTTCAGGGTGCAAATGTGGTACTGCAACAAACGTTAACATTACTCCAAGCCTTTTACACATATCTTTGACACTATCCTCCAAGTGTGAAGAAGGCTAATGTGTAAAAAAACGTATTTGCAAAAAGTGGTTAGTATCGTTTTTAGCTGTATTTTCTCCTCCCTCATGCACTGTCATGTGTTTTGTGTGATGAACTTCTCTTTAGTGGTCAAAGGTCTCACAGGATGTGTCACAATGGTATGGCAACAGTCAACGTGCAAAGTGATGCTTAAACAATGGGAAAAATTTTTTTCGAACGTATTTAAAATGTTTGTATAAAAAGATTTAAAAAAACGATCATACAGCTAATGCATCCATAATTTAAGGTATAAAAAAATAATTTGTGAAACAATTTGAGTATAAAAAGCCATCGAGTGCAATAAAAGCAGAATTACACAAAATATTGAAATTCATCCCAGTGATAGTGATCATCTAGTCCTCATATTCTGTCCTCACTTGCAACTTAAACATCTGTAGGAAACAAAGAAAACATATTTTTAGAAAAAATAATAAACAGTTAAAAAAGGTGAAAAAACACCCCTTATAGATGGGATGTTATACTCACTTTGAAATCCTCAATATATGTGAGGAAGAAGCAGATGAAGCTGAAGGCGACGATCCATTCACATATAGCACTGGTTAAGTGGTAGGGATAGTCCTGCACAATAGAACCAGATAAACAAAGTAAATAAACACAGAAGTATCTGGATTTGGTGAATTAATGACATACTGATCCATATTTTAAACAAACATTTCTTGTTTGTGTATAAAAACCATAAACTGTTCTGGACCCATTAGCATCCATTACATATTGCAACATAAGGTATTAACTCCATGTTTTGGAAGCACAATCAGAACGTTAAACCGCACAGTTAACATAAACAATCAGGCTGTCAAACAAAACAAAAAGAAACAAAAAACATTCCAGCTGGTTTTAATAAATACATTTTCCAGAACTGTCTTTAAATCGAGTCAAACATGTTCATCAAGTTGAACAGCTGAATCTATCTGCAGGCTTTCTGGGCCCAAGCCAGGCTGTTTACACTTCACAGTCAAAAAAACACGACTTCCTGCCACAAATAGCAGCAACAGAGCTGACAGGAAGAAGTTTTCATCCCACTGAGTGACAAACAGAAATATTGAAACTACGGATTTGGGTAGATGTTTTTAACAAAAAAAATGACGCCTGAAAGATTGGAAGTGGATAACTTTCAGATAACTTAACAGACTCAATTGAATATAAAAATAACATCTAATTAGACATTTCAATATCCTGATTATTAT
>NW_015150460.1:3033902-3038757 GCF_000732505.1 Cyprinodon variegatus | reverse complement strand
CTGAAAGAAGAGCAAAACACTGCTCTGGAGGCTTTTCTCAGAGGAAAAGATGTTTCTGTTCTTCTCCCGATTAGTTTCGGCAAGAGTTTGATCTATCAATTGGCTCCTCTTCGTCGTTGCTCTGTTACGTCATATGCTTCGTTGATCTGATTGGTTTATTTGGCCCGTCTATCACCAACATAGGCCAATCAGCTAACCTAGTCTCTGAAATCAACCTTCAGAACATTTGAATACTTTTGTTTTAGTCAGACCGTTTTGGAGTCGATAGAAATATTTTTCAAGACAACATGTCCTCTCAGGGACAGAGAACCATCTCCTTTCTAAATGTCTCAAGGGCAGGACGTTCGAACGGTATTTCTAAAAATCTTTCACCAAATGAATGTGACACCTGCAGATTCCCGTAAATTGTGGCTGAACCTGGCATGTCTGTGGTTCATGCTTCCCCTCCTGATACACTGGCTGATTTTCCACAATTTCATGAAAGGAGGAAGCATGTTTGAGGTGTTGGCTTAGAATACAACCACATGTGTGCTTCAAATTGACTCAAGAATCTAGCAGAATCTATTGAAACCAGAAAAACACACTATTTTCTAATAAAATATTCACAAACATTGCTGGTCTGTGAGAATTAGATGCATTTTTCCTTAGTTGTAATTTAATATTGATTTTAAAATGCTAAGCAGCATTTTTTTTACCTTAAAATAGATGCATGTTCAACACAAAAACGTTAGTAGAATTGCACAAAATATTATTTCTTAAATAACACAGCAGTATAAATATGCGCAATGTGGCAATTGCAAAAGACTGTTTTGGTGCAACATTTGGGGTGAATTTCTATAATCTATTTAGGAATTCGGGCAGAAGTGGACTGCCCTTGTTGCCCATACATGCTCTAGTTTTAGTGAGATTAGCAATTACAACATGATGAAGAGAAAGACGCGAATGAGAGAACAATATGAGTAAATCACAATTGATATCCATGTCATAATATTCCAGGTGTTTGTTTTTCTAATGTGTTGCAGCCCCAGTTGGCACCATTTTTTTACGGTAAATGTACAGAATCCTTTACTTAGGCTAAAGATTTCAATTCCTCTTAGCACTTCCAAACCACGTTTCTCACATGAGGCGGCATTAAGTGCTTATAGGAGAGTTCTTCCATTCTAGCAGCGACTGAATGTTTATGATATAAAAAATCTCTCTGCTTACCTTATCAGATGTGTGCCAGTGGAGGGTTGTTTTTTTAACAATAACTGCACAGATCAAAGCTTAGTTGCTGGTTAAAGGAAATTTCCACTTTTCAGAGTCGAGTCTCAGCTAATAATAACACAAATGCAGGTCATGCAAATAAGAAGCATATGTTCTTTGTAAAAGGATACTGGGAAAAAATGCAAGTGCAGCGATGAGTGAGATCAGCAAACGGACTCGACTCATACAGATGGACGACCCGTACGGACATGCTTGGAATGATATTACAGATTGCAGAATAATGTAAACAACTCCAGAAATGAAAAATAACAGCGCTCCTACATCGTGGACTGATGTGACTGCTGTTTCCTGCAGGGAAAAAGAATGAAAACCATAATTTAACATTACATTGGAGTATTCAGTGATATATAAACATATAAAAGGAGGTGAATTACCTGAAAAGAAGCAACTATGCACATCCCGAAGCAGGCAATAATCCCCAAACAGAGTGTTGTTTTATTAAGGCATGGTTTCACAAGGCTATTCCGCTCATTCAGCTTCTCCATATACTTATATCTGGCATATATGGTGGCAATTCCTGTGCAAAGGTCACAGTTAGTTTACCACAAAGTCATAAAAAAACAATTTTACACATGAAGCGTCTTACATAAGGCTTACTCTATGTATCTTAACGAAAATGGGAAATGTGTGTAATATCGTTGGAAAGCTTGTTTGCTCGCTTGTAAGAACCCAGAGTTACGTAATCAAAGCAGATATTATGTAATTCAAAAAGGAAAATACCTGCACATGCAGAAATGAAGGTCATCAGGCCAAAAATGCAGCTTTCGGGTGGATTTGCCCCCGTGTCACTGAGAAAAAAATAAATAATGTTTTGCAAGAATACTTAAAACTGATTTAATTTAAATAACCAGCACAAAATCGACATGCCCTATTTGTATTCATACACCCTGCAGGTCTTTTTTTTAAGATTTGCCAGCTTTGCACATTTAAAACATTTCTGTCCATTCTTTGCAAATAGATAAAGTTTAGCCAAAAGAAAATAAAGGATCTCTAGGGGGCGCTGTGTGATCCATATATAGAGACCACACTCAACAAAGCAACAACCCTGGCTTTGATTTTTGACCTTAATATAATATATAACCCCCTCCTCTTTCTTTACATTCATGTCTATTAACTCTTAAACAAAAGCAACTAGCAGTAAAACTCAACTGGAGCGCATCTGAAAACCCTTAATTGGATAGATAATAGGACTTTGACTAGACCATTCTATAAGAATTTTCTCTAATCTTTTTAAATTAATTAAATTATGGATGTATGCTCCGGGTAATTTTTTAGTCTGTAAAATAAACCCATCATATGGTGTAGAACAGCATCTCCACAGCATCATGCTTCCACCACCGTGGCGATGCTGTTCATACATACTTAATCAATAGTGTTTATTAAGAAAAGTTAAAAAAAGGCCTTCGCAGAACACTTTACATGCTGATATAAAATCAAACACAGCCACCTAAAGCAATGAATTGTAGTGGAGTTTCCTTTGGTGCATCAATATAAACGTTTCTAAGCATCCATGCTTTTTGTCAGATTTTTACATCATTTCCTTCCCATTGAAATGCTGAAGATTTCCTTCATTACTGGATTTGTTAAATAGTTTGAACAATTTGTAAGGTTTAAATACAGTTAAATCTGCTTATAGGAGAAATTAGGAGAGAATATAAATATTCTAAAAGTCTAAAATAATAATTAAGTGACTATATTTAATTTCCCCATTGTGGGACAATAAAAGGATTTCTTATTCTAATTGTTTATTGTCCTTTAAAGCTTTCAGTTTATACATTTTAGTCCATAATACTTTTGTTTTTAAGTTTATTTTCCTTCTAACTAGGATTTTAACTTTAAAGTAAAGTCATAGACAAGAATCGGTTAGGAATGAAATTGGGTCTACGTGCAGCGCAGGAAAACGAAACTAAAGCGCTTGACTCAAAATCACAGTATGGAGAAAAAAAAGTTTAAGGTTTTGTTCTCTTAAATGTGATGAAATAAACTCACCTTATATAGGGGAAGATGATGTCCACATCGCCTCTAAAGAGCGCAATAATGTAAGGGACGATGAAGGTGCAGGAGGACCAGACGACCAGAAACACGGGCAGGAAGCAGAGCCCCTGCTCGAACCAAAACATCTCCAGCAGTTTTCTGCCAAACCTTCAGCCTCTTTCAATGATAGAAAACATTCATAGAGGAATAATGTGTGAGAGCTTCTCTGGTATCACTTATCTACAGTCACATGGTGGGCAGAGTTAACAAGAATGAACCTGCAGCCTGTTAGTGGTGTACAGTAACCTCTTCCCCAAAGCGGCTCCCTGGGGGCCCGCCTACTGTTACTGTTCTCTCTCACCCAGCTCCTTTCTGCTTGATTTCCTTATACTGCTGCAGGGGCCTCTTATTCTAAATTCATAATATCCACTTTAAGGGGGAAACCAGGGGCGGAGCTAGATGGGGGGCCAGGGGGGGCCACCGCTACCATTTTTCCCCTCTAATACAGACAGTGGCCGCAGTAATACTCTGAAGGAGACTGTTCAAACTTATTAAATATTTAAATATTTCATATATTAACAACTACTTGACAACAGAAACACTGCGGTTAAAGGGGAACACAGTTTTTTTTGTTTTTTTTTTTCATTGAGCCCTTGATTTTACATTATAACACATGTTCTACTCACCCATGTGAGTTTTGTGTCATTTGGAACTGTTCTGAAGATATTCGGTTTTGTTAGTAACGTCTTCCTATGGGCAACGACTTGAAGGCACAAACTAAACTGTTCATAATTTATTCTTTATGGTACGCCAGCATTCATAACATGTAGGCGAATCACTGTTCCCCAGACATCTGCGGTTATATTTTTTTATATTTTTATCTTTTAAAAACGAAACGGCGCATGTATGACGTCATCCGCGTGCGCCGGCTACTGTTCATTCTCCCTGTCTGCTGAATTGCTGCCAGTTTTCCTCACATGCCTGAAAGATGTCTAGTACTGCTACCACAGATTATATCGCTCTCCAAATAGAATTGAATGATTCAGATTAGCTAGAATGAATAGAAGGGGTAGAGCGTAGCCGCCTGTGGCCCGGGCTGCCTATCACAACTCCAGTCTGGCGCACGGATGACGTCATACACACTCCGCTTTGTTTCAAAAAAATATAAATGTAAAAATATAACCACGGATGTCTGGGGGACAGTGGTTCGCCTACATGTTATGAATGCTGGCGTACCATAAATTATAAATTATGAACAGTTTAGTTTGTGCCTTCAACTAGGAAGACATTACTTGGATATAAACTAACAGAATATCTTCAGAACAGTTCCAAATGATACAAAACTCATATGGGTGAGTAGAACATGATGAAATAATGTAAAATCAAGGACCCAATGTAAAAAAAACTGGCATTCCCCTTTAACCCTTACCATTTTTTCCCTCTAATACAGACTGTGGCCGCAGTAATACTCTGAAGGGGAATGTTCAAACTTATTAAACATTTACATTTTTCATATATAATAACAACTACCTGTCAACAGAAACACTGCGGTTAATTATGCACGTCAATATACAAACATTAAAGACAATGGCGTAACGACACAACAATAGGCCCA
>NW_015150460.1:3032894-3033892 GCF_000732505.1 Cyprinodon variegatus | reverse complement strand
AGGGTTAAAGGGGAACGCCAGTTTTTTTTTTTTACATTGGGCCCTTGATTTTACATTATCACATCATGTTCTACTCACCCATATGAGTTTTGTGTCATTTGGAGCCGTTCTGAAGATATTCTGTTAGGTTATATCCAAGTAACGTCTTCCTATGGGCAATCGACTTGAAAGCACAAACTAAACTGTTCATAATTTATCATTTATGGTACGCCAGCATTCATAACATGAAAGCGAATCACTGTCCCCCAGACATTCGCGGTTATAACTTTTATATTTATATTTTTTTTAAACAAAGCGGAGCGTGTTTGACGTCATCAGCGCAACGGACTAGAGTTGTGACAGGCAGCCCGGGCCACAGACAGCTACGCTCTACCCCTTCTATTCATTCGAGCTAATCTGAATTGTTCAATTCCATTTCATGAGCAAGATCATCTGTGGTAGCAGCACTAGACATCTTCCAGGCATGTGAGGAAAACTAGCAGCAGTTCAGCGGACAGGATGAATAAACAGTAGCCGGCGCGCACGGATGACAAAAAACTGCCGTTCCCCTTTAACCCCTACCATTTTTTCTCTCTAATACAGACTGTGGCCGCAGTAATACTCTGAAGGGGAATGTTCAAACTTATTAAATATTTAAATTTTTCATATATTAACAACTACCTGTCAACAGAAACACTGCGGTTAATTATGCACGTCAATATACAAACATTAAAGACAATGGCGTAACGACACAACAATAGGCCCATTAGCAACATTATCTGGACAACACCCCACAGCCCCCCTCCTCACCCACGCTCTCTCCTTTCATCTCCTGGTCGCAATCTTCACTCTCTGTAGCAGCAGCAGCGTCCACCTCTCCCTCTTTGGTTCTTTGTAAGAATGTGTTTATTTTAGAAAGTTTTTTCCGTTCTTCCAGCAGCTCTTCTTCGCTTTTTCTTTTTCTGGAATCCGCTTAAGTACCTTTTTTTGGTATCCATCGTCGCTAACACATTGTACGG
>NW_015150460.1:3024854-3032873 GCF_000732505.1 Cyprinodon variegatus | reverse complement strand
AAAATAAAATACTCAAATACATCTTCTTTTAAGATCTTTATTGCGGTTTGAAACATTGTGGGAGTGTATTTATTACCAACCGTCTAATGAACTATGCATAGTCACATATTGATTAAAAGTACTGCTGTCTGCTTTGCTATTGGTGTCGTGTTTAATCTGCCATGCGTTGGGGTATAAATGAGGTCTGATGAGTCATTCTAGTATCAAGATGAATTTTTCGTACCATTACATCTGCAAAGAGACGTCCTAGTCCACAATTGCGTAGGGGGCCTACCAGGTGTCAGTGACGGGGCTCCTAATAGGTCGGGGGCCCCTAAGCAACTGCATACTCTGCTTACCGATAGTTACACCATTGATTAAAGATGATAGACACAGAATTCCTGCTCTTTCCAGAACTAAATTTTGAATTATTTGGGGTAAAGATAAAATTATGTGCCTCTGCAAGTCATCTAGGAGTCTTCAGTGAAGTCATAGATAAATAAATACTTTAATAATAACCTAAAAATGTATTAAATGTGAATATTAGTAGATTTAAATATCATTTTTGAACAGAATGATTATTGATAAAAGTAGGTAATGACAATTGAAATATGTTCGCCCCAGAACTCAAACCTGAAACAATTTTGTCCTCTATACCTTTTATCTACACAGCATAGACGTTTAAATATATGTGTCTATTTGTTAGCAAAGGCTGCAGGAAAGTATAGTTTGTGTAATGTAGATTGACCC
Source organism: Cyprinodon variegatus (assembly GCF_000732505.1). Taxonomy (NCBI): domain Eukaryota; kingdom Metazoa; phylum Chordata; class Actinopteri; order Cyprinodontiformes; family Cyprinodontidae; genus Cyprinodon; species Cyprinodon variegatus. Next base: position 3,032,144 of record NW_015150460.1, on the reverse strand, counting down.
TGAGGCTATGGTGCCTTTTGGTCACCTCTGTTAGGATTTTCTGTCTACGCCTCTGGGGAAAACAATACATATAAAGTCTTTAATTAAAGTTAAACTCATATAATTTCATTTTCTTTTCTCTTAGAAAACAAAGCACTGCATCAGCGTAAAGTTGAAGGAAAATTATGCCATTTTTTCCCCCCTAATAGTGTTCACAAATATATAAAACTGAAAAGTGTGCAAGCTACTCTAATTTCTTTTCTTTTACTCTGACACCCCTTAATAAAATCTATATTGGCTGGTTGCAGAGTTGGGTAGAGTGCCCAAAAATTGTACTCAAGAAAGAGCAAATACAAGTACTGAGTAAATGTTTAATATTAGAAAGACAGACCAAAATGGAAGGTTTTTTTCATAATTTAAAGTATATATTTTAAGAATTAAAACAAATGAATGCTGTTATTAAATAAATAAGAAACCAAGGCAGTAGAAACACATTTTTAAACCAATTTTCTTTTTAACCTAAACCTTATAAACCCTGTGTAGTGGCTAAATGTCCGTGCTTAAATGTTTCTTATGATGAATGCAAATAACCACTCAGTCAGACGGAAACAACGAGTCCACGCGTGTTGATATTTGAACGACGATACGTCTTTATTTCCAGTCAGAACAAAGCACGCAGCTCTGCAACGTCATCGCTAAACGTCAATTCCTATCAGCTATCCATTCAAGATAATTCTTAGCACTACAAATGCAGATTGAAACTAAAGGAAATTCTGAAAATAGTAAAGCAGTAACGTATTTATAATGCAATCAGAAATATTCTATAATATGCAAATACTGAACATATCCAAAAATAATAACTAAATATGAACGTAAAATGCTAAATAGAAAATGGCACCAACACACTGCCTCCAGTGACAATATATTAACTCGACCTCCAAATATAACAGCATTTTAATTAGATATAAAGTAACCTTGTGCAGAAAAAAAGGAAATCTCATTTTGACATACAAATTAACCGTGTGTTATTGTCTGGAGAAATAATACTTAAAAGGTTACTCATATTGGAATAGACAAACATTTTACTCAAGTAAGAGTAGCATCACTTTACTGATATATTACTAAAGCAAAAGTAAAAATTAGGATTCAGTAAAACTACTTCTAAAAATATAGCTAGTTACTGCCCACCTCTGACTGGCTATTAAAAGCTCTATGGTGAGACAGGGTGATGGCAGCATTATGCTGTGGGGTAAGCCTTGCCTGGAAGTTTGGAGGAATGTGAGGCTGAATAGAAGCTCAAGGCTGGATAAGAAGAATGTGACCCTGAAAATAAAACTAAATTGTTTTGATGGAATCAAAATGATGTGACATGTTCCACTCAAAGTCTGAACCTGATCTGAAAGGAGGATCTGTGGAAAGTCTTCCAGATCCGATCCATCTTAGTTTGTCATCAGTAGGGGGCAAACAAATTCAGTCTCCAGGTTTATAGAAACATGGAAAATGTTTTTCACAAAGTATTGACTCAAGAGGGTATGAATATAAGCACTTTCCTGTTAAAAGTATAGGATGTTTTTAGGGTTAATCAAAATAAGTGATCGTCCTTATTGTCAATCATTCTGGCGATATCTTTACGTAAGGCCGTCCTACATGCTCGTCCCAAGTTTTACTTACCGGGGGTGAGTCTGACATAGTGGGACAATTGCAAATCTTTTTTTGTAAAGTAAGCTTGTATGAGCGATGCAAACAGCAACTTTCAATCGGCTTGTGCACAAGGAGAAATGGGCTAGTGCACGCTTTTGCATGCTTTTAATAGGCCCTCCCCCTCTGGTGCAGGTACAGGGTGGTGCATGTGCATTTTTTTTTTTTAAATGGAGATGGCGGGTCTTTTCAAAAATTAGCAAAAACCTTCCACTATAACTTTAACTATGTGTTGAGATTTGTGGTCGAAATATGGGCAACTTTACAGGTGTTAATACTTCTTCAAGGGAATTTTAAAAAAGACACATAAAGCGTAAAGATGCACGTTTAACAAAAAGGTTCCACAAATCACTCCTCTGCTTTCTTATAACTTATTCATGTGACAATTAAATACGCGAGCTACTGCTTAAAGTAGGGTAACATATATTTCAAAGAAAATGACAGTCTTGTCTTTATAGATTTTTAAACGCTATTCTCATCTGCTTTTGACACAACTACCTGCACAAGTATTCACATGAGTTTACAGTCAGACAGCTGACAGGAAACAAAGATTTCATATGAAAGAAAAGGATGACAAAACCTAAAAACACCATGGGAAATACCTCATGATCTGTGGCAAAATAAGTCGTCTGTTCCCCATAAATATTTGAGACGGTTGCCCAAACAGAAGCTGAGTAAGATGTCAACGTTTGGGAAGAGAAAACTGAAAGCATGTTTTAACGGTGGAAAACCCAGCTGTAAAAGAAATGAAACACAAATCGGCAGAAAACAGAAGTCTGAGCCGTAAGAAAGCAGTTCAGGGTTTTCAATGATGCTTCAGTTTTTTTTTTTTTTTACAAAGGAAGGGTGTTTAAATGAGTCTGTTTTATGATGCTTAATAACCTTTGATATTTTAGATGTATGAGTAGAAGAATTTCAGAAGGAGCTGTAATCTTCCTGTCATGTAGGTAAATAGTTTGCAGGGTTTGGACCAGAAAACATCTGCCAGTTTCTCACATTATCACATTTTTTAAGTCGTCCCTTCCACCTCCTCCCTACAGCCCGGCCTCAGAGCCTCCGTTGTTTCAGGAACTCATTGGAGTTTGCCAGGGCCTTCCTTGGCAGCTTCTTAAGAAATAGTTTTCTTGGAAAGATCTTTTTTACTCGGGGTATGTGAGCTTGTAAGCAGTGAGACAAAAGCAAACGCTGTAGCCTCTCTGGGCTCAGGCTGCAAAAGCAAACTATTGGCTCTTATCGGGAGAATTCAGATATACCTCAAAACCTTCACATTAGTTTGTTCAGCATGTGACAGTGAAAGGGAGTTTTTTTCACACTTCTGCTTTTGCTCAAGTGTATAATTTGCGTTTATCAGAGAGCCCGCCTTACTCATGCAGGTTCTGCAATCTCATAGTGAATAAGATCAACGTGTCTCTTCATTGAGCAACCAGCTGTTTTGTCTTTGTGTAGTCTTATGAAAACAAATGTTGTAATTTGATATACATTAAAGCAACAAAGGCTGGTTCTTCAGCACATTTATATTTTTATTTCTTTTTTTTTACTTAATAAACACACAAACGGTTCTCAGTACACTTTAAAACCTCAAGTTTTCCCGATCTTCTGTGGTTTCACAAACATTTTAAAGAATACCTATCAATCGAAATGCCTTTTTTTTTAAACGACTTGTGCTTTCTAAAGATCTTCCCATGCGTGGAGTTAATGTAAACTATGAGACAAATGCATGGATGTTTATATAGACGAAAAGAAAACAGATGAGGCATCTAATAAGAGTTTAAAGAAAACATTTTAAGGGTTTTTGTTTTTTCCAGGTTGTGTTTTTGTTTGTTTCCTTATGCTGAATTTCTATAATAAGTTTCAAATGAGCTTCAACTACAAAATATACACAAAAAAGTTAAAAAAAAAGAAAGTAAAGATTAAAATCGTAGGTAATTTAAGCTTTAACTATTATATTCCCATTTATGACTGGTTCAAATTTTATTGATATATCCAGTTGTTTTGGTCTTAATAATTTTGATATTAACATCTCCACCCAAAATAAATTGAATTGCACAAATATTAAATGACCTTTTTAAATCATATTAATTTCTAATACAAATAAATGAGACCGTTATTGTTTATTTGTAACTTTGATCTTTTACAGAGCAGCAAAGCTGCATCCTAGAACCATCACAGCCATGCAGATGTTTGGTCACTATTTTTGGATCCCAGATGGCTTTAATCCTATGTGACGCCGTTTCTGAGACTAATTTACAAGCTTTATAAATACTAAAGCGTCAGCTTGCTTTATATATCTACCTGGCACAAATGTCAGATAATTAAACAATAAAAGACAAGATGAAGATATGGATACAGGTGTTTGGAAGAGGTTGGAGGGCAGATGCACTTGTAATAGTCTAGAATTACAGTACACAAAGAACATAGTGTGTGTCAAGTGAAACAAAAAGTATTTGAATCTGTGATATCAATAGGTCTAAAGTAATGCCTTGGAAAGAAAACAAAGTGTAACAAAAAAACACGACTACACTTTCAAAATAAAAGACTATTAGCTGAAAAGTTGAGACTTACGAGCATTAGATATATGGTTTGTAAAAATAAAAAAAACAGATCCTCATTTATATATTTAAATATTTATAAAGCTTCAATTTAATCTATAAATGAATCACTTTACATTTGATTTTTATTAACTTAACAGTTTAACCTTTTTCTTTTCAGATTCCATACCAAAGAAAATAAAATAATACCAATTAAACACCTGAAACGTATCCAAATAAATTACTGTATTGTTTATTTTTTTTAAATGAAGTTAGAGCCAAAAAAGACTAAGAAAAAACAACATCTCAACCAGACTAATCCAAAAAAAAAAGGATTTGGGAGGGCGTTGCTATCTTAAAAAGCATCTTAAGGGCCCCATTAATCTGTTAATAATTAAAATAGAGTACCTGCAGAAAGCAATCAGCTGTTGAAAACGGTAGATTAAAGCAAACATGCTACCAATGAGAGAGATATCAACCAAAAAACAATGGAAATGATTGTGACACTTAACCCAGAAGATAAATCAACAGCGAGACATTAACATTTTTCACACTTTTTCTTTCAATCAACCAAAATCATGATTAATAATGATGAAGTCATCAATCATTTCCAACATGAAAAAAATGCAATTAAAGCTATTGTTTAGGAAAACAAGATTAACTAATTAAACAAAGAATTTATTTCTTTAAAGCCTTATTCTCCAGGACTAAAATCTCAAATGGCTGATGGAAAAAATCAAGACAGAGGAATATCAGACAGTTATAATGGAAAACTGCTCCTCATTTTATAAGAAATTATACATATAAATAATAAAATAATGTTTATGTGGCTCTTGCATTGCAAAAATGCTTAAATACACACTCATTTGAATATTTATTTTATTGCATTCAGCATTAAAAAAAACTGCTGTTCCATATCCTTTCCGCTAGAGGGCAACATAGAGTCCTGACAGTAGAAGCGGCCCCCTCGGCTGTAGCGTCACCGCCGCCGAGGAAGAGCCACAGGCTCCGGTTGTCATGTGCAGTCCGTCTGGCGGTCAGCTGACGCTTCCTTCTCGGCTGTGATGTTTACTTTCTTTTGTGTAGCGCTTTAAACAGCGGTTGTTTCGACTTTTTCTGAATGAATGCAGCGCTATGCTCGACCCAGGAGAGCCATGGTCCTCGTGAACTCGGTGCTGAAGCTGCTGCAGAGGCAGACCTACACCTGTCTGTCCCACCGATACGGTCTCTACCTTTGCTTCGGGGGTCTGGTACTCATGATCGTTTCCGCCTTTCAGTTTGGAGAGGTGAGCCTCTTCTGGTTTCTGTCGTCGGGCTTATAAAGATCCTTTTTTTTCTTCTTTTTTTATCCATATCTTTAAGCATTGAACTAATACCTCCCTGTTGCTGAATAAAAACACTTTCAACCCAAACTCCATTGAAAAATAACGCAAATTAAGATAAATTTCCTCTTCAAGAAGCAAACACGAGGTAACCATAGCAATTGAAGACGTCCTTTCACTGTTTAGAGTATGCTGAGAAATTCGCCTTTCCTTGCAAGTATACACCTCTGAATTAATTTGCATTTATCCAGTTAAAACAACAAACTTCCATTATTTCACTTTTATTTAATGTGAAGAAACAACACAAAAATAATCTGCAAATTGCATATTTTAATGCCTTTGTATCTGCAGAGATCATCATATATTTGCCCCCAGATTTCACATATTATTTGATTTCTGCAGACCATTTTTTTCTGTGGAAAATGTTGAAAACTTTCTCACCTCTTAGTGTTTTATCCCCTTTAACTTATGTTACTGTTGAGCTTGATTAAAAGTGATGCAGTGTTTGGGTATTCTTGGTTTTATTCATCATATTTGGGATGTTTGGAAACATCTTTTCTCCTTATAGGTGGTGGTGGAGTGGAGCCGGGACCAGTATCATGTGCTTTTTGACTCCTATAGAGACAATGTGGGGGGGAAATCCTTCCAGAGCAGGTGAGCTTCTTCTGGTAACAACACAGTTGATGATTTTCATTTGCTTCCTTTGTACCTTTATTGTTGCTCTGTCTGGTTGTTCTTATCTTATCCAGCTTTAGTTTGTCTTCACTGACCTGATAACATCTTAATGCATAAATTGCTGTTGTTCTCTTTTCAGATCTCAACTGTTCTCTTCTTGCATGCATATATTCCATTTTCAGATACATATGTGCAGTACTTTATATTTGTATCAGAGGTCAGGGATCAGCGGACTGTGGTCCGGATCCAATCTGATTTAAAACGGTTATAAATTTCTGCATGTTGTTGGCCGCTGTTAACCTGTTAACATCTACCTCATTTTGGGTAATCCTTGCCTATTTTGCATACCCAAATGGAAAAGCGAATAACTTAGGAAGTGTTAGCCCAAATTACATGTGTAATACATTATTTGAAAGCTAACACCCTCTAGTTTCGTAATATATAAATTAAAATTGGGTGACTAGAACACGACCAACCTGCATCAGGTCAAACATGACTCAAAGTTTTTTTTTTTTTTTAATTCTCTGAAATGATCGTTTTTTTTTTTTAACAGCAGTTATAAAGACATTCTTGAGAAAAAGCAGGTTTTATTGTATTATATTTGTTCTACATCAGAAAATGGAGACCTCTACAGAAAATTTCAGACCTCTAGCTATAACAGTTCCAGAGCTGCGGGGATTGGAACTTTTGGTGTCAGCTTGGAGCTGCGCGCAATAGCTCCACCTGCTGGTAAAAAATTTTACCAGTGGAATTTTATACATTCTGAGTTGATACCCCCACTTAAAACCCACCGGGTCAAGGGCCCGGTGGGTTTTAAGAGGTTAATATGGTAAAGCCCTTCGGAGTGTCCAGGACCAGGCTACACGTGACACAAGTTATCCAATGGGCTGCTTTCAGTCTGGGTTGCTGCTGCTGCTACTTTTAGACACAGCAGGCAAACCTGTGGCAAGCCAGGCGATGGGAAAGAAGGAGAAGACGATGAGAAAAAGAGAGCTGAGAAAGTGTGGACTGCTGGAAGAACTGGTGACAAAAAATTGAAATGGCGTGCTCAAAGATAACCCTGCACATTTAGAGTATGTTTGGCTCAA
>NW_015150460.1:3020327-3024036 GCF_000732505.1 Cyprinodon variegatus | reverse complement strand
CTACTAAACTTTCTCTAATTCATAAACTGTTATTCCCAAACACCTTCATTTATGTTTTGACCTTTTATTTTTAGAATGGGGAAAATATTTATAGGGGAGATTTGTTTATTTATAAGCAGACAATAAACTCTTAATGTGCAAATAAGCAGGTAAAAGAACTGATATACTGTAAGTATATGAAAAATAAACTTTATGAATGTAAGCAAAACAGTATGTAAATGTAAGGCATTAATATATTTATGGCAGAGAAAAATATATTTGTATATGTAAGTAAGACATAGATGCATTCTTATATGTGAGACATAAAATATATGTTTCATTATTACTAATAGGTGATCTGTCAGTCATTTGGCTCAGAAAATGATGAAAACAGGTCGTCTTTATAATGTAGTAGAGGCATCCAGAGCGATCAGTTATTATTTTTTTTTTTTTTTTTGATTGATTTAAAGGTTTTATTAGTTTAAGGAAAGCTTGGTTTAAAATGTCAGAGGCCATGTGATAAAAAATCATCGTTATAATTTGTATCGTAGTCAGAAAACATTCTGGTTTTTCTGTCTTTAAAAGGACATTTTACTCCATAGAATTTTTAAATGAACCGGTTTCTCTTTTGGTAAATTCTTTCACTAATGTTTACCTTTGCTTTGCCTTAAGTTAAATCCTGAAAGACAGGATAAGGCAATCCTTGAACAAACAATAATCTAGATTGACGACATGACAGAAATTTGCAGAGTTGGGCTGCTGTCTTCTCTGATAGGATCTGGTGTTTTCTTTTTTTATCTGTCAGGCTCTGTCTGCCGATGCCTATTGACGTTGTGTACACATGGGTGAACGGCACAGATGTGGCTTTGCTGAAGGAACTGAAGGCGGTCAAAGAGCAGCTGGAGGAGGAACAAAAAGCTCTGAGGTAGCTGCGGCTCCAACCGCTGCAGACAAACTTGTTTGCTTAAAACTTTTTTCCTTTTTCTCTTTTTAATCAACTGAAACACATTTGAAATGATTAGCATTTTGATAAAGATCAATTTAGGATGAAGATATTTCCTTAACTGTCTCTAGCTTCTGTCTTTAAGCAAAAACAAAACCTTTTTAGAGATTCCCATGCAATAAAAGTGAAGTGAACTTTTTTTTTTGTATTGTTACACAGGGAACATTTGGGGAAAAACACAACTGACACCACAGAAGTGCCAAAAGACAGGTAGGTGCTGCTTTATACTGTAGGCCAAACCTTGAAGATATGTTTTTTGATTTGAACTTTTTCACGTTTTATTATCCAGCAACTGCAAGAGTGATTAAGATTTAATCTAGAAGACGTGGTATGTAGAAAATAGGTGTCTAAGAAGGTGTTTTCTCATTTTAATGTGAAAACTGTTTTGTTTAAAACCACACTTTAGCCACACCAAAAATATGACCTGGAGTTTATAGGAAAAATGTTCGAAATAATGATTCAAATGAATTCAGAATCTACTTGTAAGGGTGGTTTGTGTCTCTAGAAAAATGTTATAAGTGTAATAAAGCTGCAGTAAAAGGACATTTCAACATAACATCTACATGGTGCTGTATGGTTATGGCCCCGTCATGATGTGGGATGCATTTCTTCAAAAGGAACGGCTTTTTATATCCCACTGAAGTAGTTATAGACAAGGTAAAATGGTTTGGCTCTAACCAGATTAGAAAAAGAAGTGGGAGGCCGCGTTGCACAACTGAGCAAGAAGATAAGTACATTAGAGTTTCTAGTTTAAGGAACAGACGCCTCACAGGTTCTCAACTGGCATCTTCATTAAAAAGTACCCACAGTAGCCTGTTTCTGGTGTCCTCTGAAGGGAGTAGTACACACCGTTGTAGGAAATATTCAATTTCTTAGCAATTTCTCGCATGGAATAGCCTTCATTTCTAAGAACAAGAATAGACTGTCCAGTTTCAGATGAAAGTTCTCTTTTTCTGGCCTTTTTGAGCGTTTAATTGACCCCACAAACTCAATCTGCTCAAAGGAAGGTCAGTTTTGTAGCTTTTGTAACGAGTTAAACTGTTTTCAGATGTGCGAAAAATGATTGCACAAGGGTTTTCTAATCATCAATTAGCCTTCTGAGCCAATGAGCAAACACATTGTACCATTAGAACACTGGAGTACTAGTTGCTGGAAATGGGCCTCTATACACCTATGTAGATATTGCACCAAAAACCAGCCATTTGCAGCTAGAATAGTCATTTACCACATTAGCAATGTATAGAGTATAGAGTGTATTTCTTTAAAGTTAAGACTAGTTTAAAGTTATCTACATTGAAAAGTACAGTGCTTTTCCTTTAAAAATAAGGACATTTCATTGTGACCCAAAACATTTGAACAATAGTGTATATAATGTATGAGAGGAGCATTAAATTAGAGTTACTCATTCCCGTATAAACCCTGTAAGTGTCCTGGATAAAAGATTTATAGAAAGCAGTTGCTGCAGTTTGTCACCTTTATCCAAGTGGGCCCATGCAGGTTTTCCTAAACGCTCAGCAAGTGGTTGCCTGTTGAAGGTAAAGCTGCATTGTTGCTACAACAGGAAGCCGGGTTCGGTTAGACCACAAGGAAATACGACTCAGGGGTCTGAACTGATAAGATCACAGAACGATAACGTCAGAATGGTAATTCCTCCTAACTCAATTTTATATTTGTCACACATTTAAAAAAAGAAAAGATAAGTGATTCTTATAAACCTAGATAAAATAAATAATCTGCATACTGATTTGTAGCAAAGGTCAAACTCTGATGTTTCCCGCCTCTTCACACATTTTAACGCTTTGTCCTCGTCTACTTTTTTCTGAGTTTAACCACAGACACCAGAGCTGTTTGATGCAACCTTTCACATCGGCTAAATGTGTGAACTTAACTCTCTTCACACCTCTAATGGCACAACAAAGGAAGTGTGGCCACCTCTCTGTGCAACGGTGTGTCTCATTAGGGCGTTATTTGTTCCTTTTTCATCTTTTCACAGCGATAGGCCTGAATGTTTGCTCTCCCATTGCATCGTAGCGCCCATGCTGGCGCTGGATCCCGCTCTGCCGGCCAACCTCACTGTCAGAGAGCTGCCGGAGGTCTCAGCCTCGCTCTCCGCTGCCAAAGAGCTGCTGATCGTGAGCAAACCTTTCCACCAGCCTGTCAGCGTCTCCATTGTCGTCTTTCATTCGCAGGCTGAAGGTAAAAACGGCAGCTTTTAAGTTCAGCAGAAAATGCTGCTCCAACACTATGAGCATGGCTGCTTTAACTAATTCATGGTGAAACTCCTTTGACTTTTATGTGCATATTTGCAGTAACCCTCTGTAGTAATCTTTCTTCTTCTTTTTTTTTTTTAGCGGATAAGGCCTTTGCAGATCTCTCCAGGGAAACCCATCCATTTTCTGTGTCCAGATGCTATCTGGTGAATGCCATTTCCCCTTTAGATATTTTTATTTAAACTTTTCTCATACAGTCATGTGATACACTAAATACACCCTAGCAGCAGACTGCAGCTAAAAATGTACTTGAGGAAGAGAAAGAAGGATATTTTAGATACAGCTGCCCATTCCTTTTAAAGAATTACTCCAACCTGAGTTAACGTGTTAAATGTTCAAATTCACGACTATTTGGACTAAATGTGCATCTGGATTAGGGCCGCAACTAACGATTATTTTAAAAATCAATGAATCGGCCGATTATTTTTACCGATTAATCGATGAATCGGACAAAAAA
>NW_015150460.1:3012441-3019205 GCF_000732505.1 Cyprinodon variegatus | reverse complement strand
GCCCTAATCTGGATGGATGAGGGATGGAAAGATGTAAGATGGATGGATGTTTACCTCCTGTCATCTTGTACTTTTACCAAACTATTCTACTATAGTCTGACAGGTACTAGACAGATGAACTAACAGGGATACAGCAGAATAAAAGAATCAGGTTTATGCAACAGCTAAGTTTAAAGTCCAGAATGCAATATGGTGTTAACTGAACTTCATCAGAGCTGTTCAGAAAAACAGATCAGCCTAAACTGATAGTCGTAGCAAAAAGGATTATGATTTAATTTTGTTGAAGGTGGATCTACAAGCTTTTTTTATATTTTTTAATGAATGGATATCTGTTTCATTTTTACTAGATATGATTAACAGCTGTATAAATCCTTAAAGAGGAAACTAAAAGTGTCTTTTTAAACTTTTTTTATTCACTTCCACCTCATTGTCTTTCTTTCAGACGACAGATAAAGAGGCTCCAGGTTTAATCCACATGCAGGCTCTGGCCTACCTGAGCGGCTTCCCGTCATCCATCAAAGATACGGAGCAGATGAGAGTGAAACTGCCTTCAGCCGTAACCAGCAAGATCAAACAGGTAAGAAAGACCATCCATCCATCATTCAATCCAACCATGGGACTCATATGTTATTGTATGGAGAGGAAACTTTAAACCATTAAATTAAAAATGTTTTTTTTTTTCCTTGTCATAGGTTAAAAAAAAAAAAACAGTAAATAATTGAAGATTACAGATTATTCCTGTCAACAAGCTGTAAAAGTTCTTATTTAGCCCAGCAGGGGGCAGAGTTGCTCTCCTAATCAATTTATTCCATGTTCCTTTGCCTCCAGACAACTAAAATAATTATGAGATTTACAAAATAAACTCTTACTTAATCTTCTAAACTTCCTTAAAATTGGTACATTGAAAAACACCTTTTATATCCTCAAAACACAGGAAAACCTCTTCTTTTTATTTTTCACTTATACTAAAGCGTGTTTCTATCTCTAACGTTTTCTATACTATAGGCTACGACTGTTTCTACCATTTAATCAGGGCCAGAGCTCACTTGATGAGGCTTAAAATGAGCTAAAAATATTATTTCTATTTTTAACAGTTACTTTGATGTGAGGATAAAAGCTCTTTGTTTGGCTCGCTGTCTTGCAGTCTGAGTATTTTAGGAGAGAGTGGCTCTAATGAGCGATCTGAAGTAATTAAGGAAAACAAAAGTAGAGTGTAGCTGAGTGATCCTTTGGCTGCAGACTGACACGATGTTCTAATGCAGCCGATGAATCGGATAGCAGCTTTTATTACTGGCTTTGTGTAAAATGAAAATGACGACAGTCCATCCACTAATGTTACCTTCCTGCTTCTAAGTTAAAAAAAGAAATATAAACCCTTAGTTTGAAGTGACTCATTTTAGCAACATTAATTCTGTTTTTTTTTTAAGGATTTCTTAAATTCATCTGTTCACATTTTATGTATTATTTTTTTATATCAGATATTTGCAGATCATAAAATGTAGCCCTAAAAAAAACCTTAAACAAAAACTCAAATATTAAACTTAATACGGTTTTAATATGTTTGTTTTTTGCTCAAAAATTGTTAAAACATGCAAAAATATTTCAACTTGTGAGATTTTATTTAAGAGATGAAAAAGCTGAATCTTAGGGTCTTTTTTTATATTCCTTCTAATGATTAAACATGAAAAATTAGAGAAAGTAACAGTTGTTTATATAAAATATAATAATTTTTTCCTTTAACTATCACTAACATTTTGCTTTAGTTATATTTTTCATGATCACCAAAACAAACGTGGCTTAATTTATACAGATTTAGCTTCTTAAAGTTCTATTCTTTAAATCTATACATCATCAATCTTTATTATTGTTTGTTTTATAATCATTGTATTTTGTGATATAAAAAAGTATTTTCAAACTGGTATAAGTTAATTTGCCTTTCATGTTAGTGAGAAAGTAATGCAGCTTCTACAGTTAAACACGGTGATGGCAGCATAATGCTTCAGGAATGCTTTCTCTAAGCGATAGAATTTACCCTGTTGTGATGAACAGCTCTGAACATACAGCCATGGTTACAGGTTTTTTTCCACTTATTAGAGCGGTCTAGTCAAAGTCCACACCTATTTCCCATTATCAGTTTCCCAAATCTTGGAATTGACACTGACATTGACTCTCCACTTATATTAACAAAGTGTGGATGTTTCTCCTCTGTTTTCTCTGGCTATTAACTAAAATCCCTAAAACATCAGCTAAAATTTTAGGTCCTAACAAGTCAAAATGTAAATTTCTGGGGAAATATTTACATTTATATGTTCAGTATGTTACTGAAAGCTGCAAAAAAAAAAAAAAAAAATGGTGCTTTTAGTAATTAAACTTGAATCATACTGTGTAACTTTTGGCCAGTAGGGGCGCTAGACTTGTAACTGTCCTCATTTTGCTTCTACTAAACTTGCTAAATTATAACAAAGATATATGACTGTATGCTAGAAGCAAAGTAAAAACTTACCAGGTAATAAACTCCTCTCCGTGATCTACTCTTGTTTTTCCTCGCTCATGATTCCTTTTATGTTTCTCTTTTTAGTCTCTTTAAGGTTTAAAGGTTTTCCATCCCTCAGCCATGACCAGTAGTAGAGCAGGCGAAAAAATACTACTGCAAAAGCTTTAGCTCCATGACTATATAAGAGCCTGTGGCCGTAAAGCGCTACGTTCTTCCAGGTCACATGACCTGGCCGACGACAATCCGTCTTCTCCCAACTTATATAGACGGTATTTCAAAAGGGCCGCCCCGCTCGTAGCACAGATAGCATCAAACGCTGTATAATGGCCTCAGGAATCATTTAAAATAACTCGCATACGTAACTCTATAGATCATAAAGTCGGCGGTATCCCTTTAAATAATCAGAGCAGTTATTCCTGTTAAAGTAACGTATTAAAGGATATCTTTTTAGCTTTTGTTCTGTTCTTTATTTATATTATTTTGATTAAATAAGAGTCTATATCATGAGCTGGACGTTGTTTCCCTCCCTGCTGTCCACAAGTTCATTTTCCTCCTGAGATTTTTTAATATAACATAAACTAGAATAAGGAGAGAAAAGCAGCAGCTTTCCAATAAGCATCCCGTCAAATTTACAAAGTTCTGATCTAAATGGTCCTCGACAAACTGGCACGAGTCGACTAATCTGTGCTATAAAGAGCACGGTTGCTTAAATAGGTTAGGTTTATTTATTTTTAATGTAATTCTAATTTCAATGGTCTGCGACACACAAACAGCTGGAGAGTCGGCGTATAAACAGCTGCCTGGATGCCTGAGGCGACCTGCAGGTTAGCAGCATTTAACCCACATATCATCATCTCCAAAGCAGTTGTCCCATCGTTCCATGAAGCGCCTCAGGTCATGTGATAATATCCGGCGATATTCAGGCTGTAACTGTATCTGGCGGTGGATGGGGGGGGGCTAACATTAGAACAACTGTTTGGTGTGGCACCACGCCAGTCTGCGTGCTGAAAGGTCACCAGTTTTCTGAACTGGTCTGAACTCTAAGAACACGTCCTTTCACTTCCTCGGTTCTCCCCTTTTTTTCTGTCTGGGTTTCCACTTTCCATGATTTATTGGGATCTTGAAGCGACTCGTGCGGAGTCCAGGAAGGACGATGGAAACTCTGTGTTGGTTTGCCATTTCCGTCTGGCATGGACCCCTGCTGCACAAGCCTCCACACAATGCACAGTTTGGATTTCAGGGTGGTTCCTGGTGTCGCTGGCTGCTTCTTTGAAAGAGGGATGATGCACATAGTGAGGAGGGAGCGGTTCAGCGGTGAGAGCTGCCCTGTATTTATAGAGGGTATTAGAATGAGTGATGCGGTGATGAAAGCTGGACTATAGGCCTCATCATCTGCCCGCTGAGGCCTAACCTGTGTTGGACTACGAGCCTTCTGAGCCTCCCTGAGAAGGGATGTTTCTGAAACATATTTACAGTTTTTAACAATCAAATGCATCTATATAGTATTTAAATCTCTCCCTTATTTCCATTTTTTCTTTATCTGGTAATTTTATAACTTTGCTGAATGAGAAAATATGAAATCTAAAAAAAAAAACATGCAATAAACGTGATGCAGTTTAAGCCTCATATGATTTTATTCCAGATGCGGTCTGTGTGATTTTATAAACTTTTAGATTTAAAAACTTTTAGAATCCATTTAAGGATAAATTTGTTAAATCTTTCCATTTGGAGCCTTGTTAAGAAAACATATTTATTCCTAATTTCTCTCTTAGTTTTATTTAATCTAGGATTCCTGTTGCTGGCTATATTTTTATTTTGAATTTGATTTGTGGTTATATATTTTTGAAATTATCAAAGCTCTTAAGATTCTCGTGTGCATTTTAACTTTTTTTAAATTTTCCTGTTTGTGTAATTTTTTAGTGTCCTACCGTATTAGATAAAAGGAAAAAAATAATGCCTAAATCAGCTGTAAAATTTGACACATCCTCCTTTTTCCATCTAAAGTTGGACTAAATCAAAAGTAAAGCTACCGGTATTTATTGTGACTCTTTATCTTATGTAGATAATCTCATCAAAAGCGGTTTGTGTTAAATCTCTTTCAGTCGTTTATCATAAAGGGATGTGCAGAGTTTGTCAGATTAAAGTGTGTTTGCTTCCTCTGATGCAGAGATTTGATATCTTGACTTTTTTCCGTTCTTGCTTCCGGATCAAATCAGAAACTCTGGTCCCAGCTGCCTAAAACAGTCAGTTTACTAACAGAACTATACTTATTTGTATTGCTTTAAAGAAACATTTGAATAATCGGATATAAAGTAATTAATTACTTTTATTTTAAAAGCATATATCCTGCGGCTCCCATAGAGGGGTTTATAGTTATAGCCAGTGTGCGAAATACCTGTCAATATTTGGGGGGTCCCCATCTCCCGATTGTTGCGCAATACCTGCGGAAAAGCACATGGCTAATTTGCATACGCGAACAGGATTGGCTGGCTCCACTTGGCAAAAAATGTAACATATTTGTGAATAAATGTTTTGAATTTTAAATATTGGACATGTTGAGCTTAAAAATATTTTAGTGACCATTGGTAACAAAAAAATGTTTATTTAAAATTTTTTGACACAATTTAAGACCCCCTTTAAATTTTGCTTTTAAGGCTTTCAGGGGGTCTCATGAGTTAATTGGGGGGGTTGAACCCCCCCGGACCCCCCTTCGTATTTCGCACTCTGGTAATAGCTCCTCTCCTCTCTTTCTACATTTCGATTCAAATTTACTGTTGTCCGAAATGTCTCAGGCTGCCATAATGATTATGATAAAACAAACAGGACAATAAGCAAAGTCTGCTTTAAACATAAACCAGTTACCCTTATTGGAATAGACATTTTTTTAGTTTAGTTGTTTGTAGATGAGTGTTAATAAACAACAAACTGTATAAGTTGCCGGAATGTCCTAAACATGCGATTTCCTTTGACGTTTTCTTTTAGCAGCAAAGCGGTTTTAAACCAGAATAACTTTTCATAAATCTTTGTTAGGATCAAAAACATCAGAAAACGTAATTTCTGCCAGACTCCATTTAGATTTATTAAATAATTCTGATTAAATTAAGAGGTATTTGTTTTGCATTTTGATTATTTTAACCATGCTTAATGTTGTTGGGCAGCTCTATTAAGGGATTTTTTTTTATTCTGTTGAGCCCAATTCATCCTTTAACCCTTAATCTGAACATTTAAACTAGTTTATTAAAACTTTTTACTTGAGTTTATTTTGGTTGATAATAAAGTTTAGCTATTTTTATGCAAAAGTAAGCAGTGATAGAATAAAATAAAATATGTAAGGTGGTAAACACCTTTTTAGGATTGTATATTTGTTTTTTTCTGAATTTTTAGTGAGAGAATTAGAGTGAATTAAAGAGAAGATATATATTTTTTTAACTTTTGGTATTTTCCGACTTTGAATAGATATGAAGATATGAATTATTATTTAATGTTTTCTAGTGTATTATTATGCTAGTAGAATAAATTAAGCTTTTCAAAGCCTCTTTGCCTGCATAAATTAATAAAATCACAGAGAAAGGATTTCCTAATTGGTTTTGGATTGCATCTAAAACTTAGACAATGTGGGAAATATTGCTTTTTTATTATTATTTTAATAGACTGCAGTTGAATAAAGTATTAAATATTAATTCCTTCTTCTGCTGTTTGTGTATTTGCACACAGCTTTACCTAAAAACTCACATTCACTATTTCAAATACATAATCAATGGGAGTTGAACCAACAAACTGCATGAATATTTAATATGATTTATGGAAGCAACGTTTTTTCCTCCTTTGTCCTTCTCCCCCACATTTTAACTATATATATATAAAACTATAAATAGGCTGAAATGTGTCCTCTTTATGGGATTATTTTATGGACTAAGAAGAGCTGAGTGGGTTTTATCAGCCATCTGATCACAGAGTTGTGTTTTATAGCCATGACAGCTCTAACATGTAGCTGCGTGCATCAACTCAACACTTATTCATAGACGCGTGTCTGTCTTCACACACCTCAGCTTTGTGTTGGAGCATTAACGGGGCTATAAAGAGCGCCGACATGAAGATGACAATGTGACCTGGAGCTTGTTATGTCCACTGCCTTTTTAAATCTAAACCAAAATCACCTTAACAGCAGCTGAGGAAAAGCAACAAGTCGAGGTAAACGGGAAGAATTTGAAAGAACAGGGAGAAAAAGTATTCAACTCATGAATTAACACACCCAGGATCATGATCTCTG
>NW_015150460.1:2992899-3007276 GCF_000732505.1 Cyprinodon variegatus | reverse complement strand
AAAAAAAACAAAAAAAACAACTTTTATTAATTAGAATCACAGGAGCTGAGTTGCTTTCTGCTTTTTTCCTACTCTGGTTTAACAGCATTGACTCTTGTTTGCTCAAATGCAAATTAATAATTTAGAAAATGAAAAACATTCAGGCTCTGGAGTGCATGGGTTTAGCTCTTTAAATTCACAGTGCCGTCAATGACTTCATAGAAAGGCCCCTTCATGTCTTTGCTAGTAGGGGTCACCACCTCAAAGGCTTTTTCCAAACTCTCGTAAACACGTTTAGCTCACACATGCTTTGTCAGTCTAAAGATGGCAGCAAACAAAGGTCTGCACACACTGGAGCTGCTGCGATTTAACAGCTGTCAGGATGCAGCCAGGAGGCTCCGCCCACAGTGTTTGTTGGTCAAACCATCAGATGTGACGGATTTCATCTGAGACTTTGAGGTCACTGCAAATGATAAGTAATAGTTCCTGCTGAAGAGCTCACAGGTATTCTGTTTTGATGAGGATGCAGGTCTGAGGATGGAGGCAGAAATGGAGGAAGGTTGAGTTTTATGTTGACCAATTTTCTGATCACTGGCAGAGTCGTAGAGATTTTAATTTAATTTGATTAAGCGATAATAAAGACAAAAGACAGGGTTCCAAGTCTAGGAACATTCAAAAAGTATAGTGTCATTGTTTTTCACTTATTTGAACCAGGAAAACATAAAAGATTTTGTAGCTTTTTGTGAATCGGCTTTAAAATGTATGATTAAAGTATCAGAAAAACAAACAAAAAAAAAAACAACAACAGCAAAAATCCTAACTGTATAAAGAGATTTACTAATTAAAGGTTAGATTCTTTTTTTTTTCTTTATTAAAAATTTTAAACCTAAAAAAGAAAAGAACATATAAAGTATTTTTTTTTTTATCTCCAGCAGTGGCCCTGTAAAAAAACACTGGTTCAGGAGTCAAAAATCGACAAACCTCGTGTTGTTTTATGATTTAAAGAACATAGGGTTAAAAAAAAAAAAAAAAAACTTGGAGTAAACAAACAAACAAACAAAAAAATGTATTTAAATATTTGCATAACTTTGTAAGAAAACAAGTCAAGAAAAAGTTCAGTATTAAAGGATAGAAACGGTACAAAGAAAAAAGTGAAATGAAAGCTCAATTTTATTCATATCTGATGTTGAAAGATCTTTGTTAAAATTCCTTAATAGATTAATTAAAGGTACAGTAGGGTTTTTTTTTTGTGAATTTTTGAAAAAGACCCGCCCTCTCCCCTTTAAAAAAAAAAAACAACCCACATGCACAGCCCTGTATCCGCTCCCAAGAGGGACCGCCTATTAAACAGATCCGAGAGCGTGTATGAGCCCATTCCTCCTTGTGCACGCTCTGTGTAAAAGTTGCTGTTTGCATCGCTCATACAAGCTTTCTTTGCAAAAGATGATTTGCAATTTTTGCACTATGTCAGACTCACATAGGGAAACTTTGACTATCAGAAGCTGCAGAAGCTTTAGAGGTTGGTTCCTTCTCTTGCCATCCTGATCACTGTGTGTAGTGACAGGTTAAAGAGGGGTCCACTAATTTACATACAATGCGCTACAGAGATCTGATTTATTTATGCCTAAAGGAACAAGGATGTTCCTATTCATTCTGTCCAACTTTGAAGATAAAGATTTTACTTAAAACTACAAGTCATTAAAACTTCTGGTCTAATATCTCCATCTGATTCGCTCTTTAATTGTTATCATCCTGCTGCAGTTTGAGCTGTATTCAGAGGCCAGCATAGCTCTGCTTCACCTGAAAACCCAGCAGGACTTCGCTGATCTGAGCCAGCAGGCTAAAAAGAACCTGACCCTGGATGGGAAGGAGCTGAGCATAAGCCCCGCCTACTTGTTCTATGATCTCACCGCCATCTCGCAGGTACGCCTCACCTTTCATTGAGCTGGAATACATCCTTAATGATGTTTGAGTGCCGCGGGGGTTTTAAGATTTTCATCATCGTTGGAAATGTCTTCGCTCCTCAGTCTAAGCAGGACGAAGATGTTTCGGCGAGCCGATTCGAGGACAACGAGGAGCTCCGCTATTCGCTGCGCTCTGTGGAGAAACACGCCCCCTGGGTGCGACACATCTTCATCGTAACTAACGGTCAGATTCCTTCCTGGCTCAACCTGGATAACCCCCGAGTGACGGTGGTGTCTCATCAGGCAAGCCTCCCCCTCTGAAGCTTAGTTCAGATGATAAATGAACGACCTAAATAACCCAACCCCTTCTCTCTCTTTCAGGATATTTTCTTGAACCGCTCCCACCTTCCCACTTTCAGCTCTCCTGCCATCGAAACGCACATCCATCGTATCCCGGGACTCTCTCAGAAGTTCATTTACCTCAACGATGACGTGATGTTTGGGAAAGACGTTTGGCCAGACGACTTCTACAGCCATTCCAAAGGGCAGAAGGTCTGTAGAGACAGAAAAAACGAAACCTGTGGTTTATTGCTTCAAAGCTTAACTTCACCCCTTCGCTTTCAGGTGTATCTGACCTGGCCAGTTCCTAACTGTGCCGAAGGCTGCCCAGGATCCTGGATCAAAGATGGATACTGTGACAAGGCCTGTAACAACTCTGCCTGTGACTGGGACGGAGGAGACTGCCTCGGTGGGGAAGCAGACTCTGTTGTCTTTGTGTAAATAAGCGATTTTAAAGTTTAACGGGGTTGATTCTCTACGACAGGCACAGCAGGAAACAACCGCTTCCCTGCAGGCGTGGGAGGGGTGGGCCCCGGAGGAGCCGGTGGAGCCGTGTGGCAGATAGGGGGCGGGCTTGGAGGAATCGGGGGGACGTCGTATTGCAATCAGGGCTGCGCCAACTCATGGCTAGCGGACAAATTCTGCGATCAGGCCTGCAACGTGCTCTCCTGCGGCTTTGACGTGGGCGACTGTGGCCAAGGTACAGTCGCGATAACGATAACTTCTTGTACGTTTATGTAAAAAAAGATAAAGAAAAACTATGTCTGCCTTTTCAGAGCACTTCGGCGAGCTTCACCGTGTGACCCTGCTCAGAAACCAGAGCCTCTACACCCTGCCTGTCGGCGAGACCAGGCCCTATTTCAGCTTCCACAAACTGGCCCGCAGAATCTCTGAGGCCCACGTCAGGGACAACCCCGTGGTCCGACACACGTCTGTCGCCAACAAGTGGAAAACCATTCACCTGCTGCTCTATCCTGGCCACAACGCTACCCAGGTCCAGTACAACATCACATTCCAGAGGGAGGACGACACTCAGTTCACAATGTGCTTCAACGTCACCGTCGATACGCGTGAGCTTCCTCAGACTAATGCTTCCAAGGCTGGGAGCAAAGACACGGGAGAGGAGGCCAAAGTCACCCCGACGCCGGAGCCAGTATTCCCTTTCTCGGATATTCCTGAAGAAAAACGAGGGCCTAAGGTCCAGAAGAACCAGCCTGCTGTCTCCGAGGATCTCATCCAGGTTCCTTTAGTTAATGTTTCGGCCTTACCAGCTGTTGTGCGAAAGGAGCTGGAAAGATTGAAAGAAAAACTACTGATCGGTGACATCACAGTGAAGGGTTACAATCTCACCAAGGCTGAACTTCTAAAACCGTATCGTACTCAGACTGAGAAGCCTCGGGACATCAGGGATCCGCCACAAGTCCAGATGAGGCCTTATAAAGACCTGGAGGGTAACGGAGGACAAAATGAGATGCGGGAAAATCAAAACTCTCATTCGAAAAAGGGAAAGGAGTCTGTGGAAAATAAAGCTCCTCCTTCTGTCATCCCGCTCCGCATTGATGATAAAATAAAAAGTCTTCTAAGTCCTGAACGTCATCCTCTGAACCCTGTCATCGAACGGCCCAGAACA
This sequence comes from Cyprinodon variegatus, assembly GCF_000732505.1. Lineage (NCBI taxonomy): Eukaryota > Metazoa > Chordata > Actinopteri > Cyprinodontiformes > Cyprinodontidae > Cyprinodon > Cyprinodon variegatus. Next base: position 3,003,424 of record NW_015150460.1, on the reverse strand, counting down.
TCCAAACTTCGCAGCAACGACTCCCAGAAAAAGAGTGAGGAGGTTCCAGCGGAGCTGCCTCCAGTCGTAGGGAGGAAGCTCCAGCACTTCACCTCCTCAGACCGAGGCTTTCTGCCGTGGGAGAGAAGGAAGTATTTCCAGGCCTTGATTGAGGTTAGCAAATCCAAAACTTTCCTTCTTATTGTTTTTTTGGATTTAACTCCAAAGAGAAATAATTTTAATAACATGTTTTGACTTTCCCAGGAGGAGGAGCGTCTGCAGAGAGAGCTGTCCTACAGGACCGACGGTGCAGCAACGGGGCGAAAGCTGCAGGACACCTTCGCCGACTCGTTGCGATACGTCAACAAGCTGCTTAACGGCCAGTTCGGCTTCACGTCGCGCAAAGTCCCCGCCCACATGCCGCACATGATCGACCGTCTGGTCATGCAGGAGCTTCACGACACGTGAGGCTTACATCCATTCATTCCGGGAATTCATCTTTTAACAGTTTTAGCTCTTTAATCGAGGCTGAACTGCTTCTTCCAGATTTCCGGAAGAGTTTGACAAAACCTCAGGCCACCGCGTTCGACACTCCGAGGACATGCAGTTCGCCTTCTCCTACTTTTACTTCCTGATGAGCGCCCAGCAGCAGCTCAACGTCTCAGAAGTGTTCGATGAGGTCGACACCGACCACTCGGGCATCTTATCAGACCGAGAGATCCGAACTCTGGCCACTAGGATCCACGAGCTTCCCCTCAACCTGCAGGTCCGTCTTAACATCCGTTTTTATATTCTTTAAAATCTGCTTCAGTTTTCAGCTTTTTATATCTTTAATGTCAAACGTAGGACCTGACTGGTTTAGAGCAGATGCTGATAAACTGCTCTAAAACACTCCCGACTGAACTGACTCGTCTCCACCTGGTGAGCCCCACTCAGGAGACTTATTTTGATCGCTTCATGGTGAGTTATTGACAATTTAAAACATTTATCCTGATAAAAACACATAAAAGTGATTCATTAGGTCTATTTAACCTGATATCTGCAGCCTCCAGTCACCAAAAGCCTGGTTCTCCACTGCAAGCCAATCACAGAGAAGATCCATAAAGCCTTCAAAGATCAGAACAAATACAAGTGAGCTAATAGTCTCTAAATTCATCTCATTCAGATATGTATTGTTCTGAAATGGTGAAAGAATGTGACTTCCTTTGCAGGTTCGAGATCATGGGAGAGGAGGAGATCGCTTTCAAGATGGTGCGGACCAACGTGTCCCACGTGGTCGGCCAGCTGGACGACATCAGGAAGAATCCCAGGTGAGAAGTTTAGCTCCCCTTTCTTTAAAACCTCGAAATAAAATCAAATGCATCTGTTTTAAAATCTAATATCAAACAGAATCGAGTCATTTTTGGTGCAATCTCAGTATAAATTCAGCTGCTCTGCAACTTTTCCAAGACACTAGCATGTAGCTAACTTCCAGCACGCCTCTGCTGACTCGGTGAAGGTTCAATGTGCCTCCACACGCTAAAGAAAAATCCCCCGCAGCATGATGCAGCCACCACTGTGTGGATGTTATGTTTAGGGTTGTTTTTATTATTAGCTATAAGAACTTACAGGTAGCTTAATGCATTTTTATATACGGATAAAAACCTGTGAATATGGAGGCGTTCCAGGTGAGATGACTGATGTCCGGAGCTTCATTTTTACGTTGAAAATTCAGGGAGTCCTATGCAGTTTCAATTATTTCCCAGATCTAGAAAACAATGCCAAAAAAACCCCAAAAGTTTTATTTTCTAGGCATTATTTTTGTTCTTTCATTTGCTAAATCCTGCCTTAGTTTTTACATCTTTTTATTCTTCCCCAGCCTTTTTTTTTCCCTCTATCTGTGGTTTCTACGCTGGGCTAAAGATGTCGAAACATCTCTTTTTTCTTTTTTTTCCCCCAACAGGAAGTTCATCTGTCTGAACGATAACATTGATCACAGCCACAAAGACGCTCCTACTGTGAAAGCCGTGCTGAGAGATTTCTACGAGTCCATGTTCCCACTGCCATCCCAGTTTGAGCTTCCCAGAGAGTACCGCAATAGATTCCTGCATATGGAGGAGCTCCAGGACTGGTAGGTTTTCATACTGTGAGCTGCTGTTTGCACAAAGCCTTGCAATCTAATGTTGAAATTTGTGGCTAAGACTAGTTTATCAAACATAACTTAATCTTGCTTCCTTTTAAAACCACAATCAAAAATACATTTTTGCATCTAGTTACTCAAAACCTCAAATTTATACTTTTAGTTGTTGATGTTCTCCCTAGTGAGAAAGTTTAGCTCCTGAATCTCTTAACATTTCTCTTTTTTTTGTTATTCCTTTTTTGTTTTTAATGTGCCTTTTTAGACAAATGGAGCTCCTGGATTCTTCCTACTGACTGCCATTCAAAAATGAATGTTTGACTTCATTTTTACGAATTTGACCTTAAAAACAAGATTCCCTAGTGTTAAAATCTCTGCAGAATTTCAGAATTGTTGTTTTCTAATACAGGAAAATAATTTTCATTTTCATTATATATGCAGATTTTTTTATTTTAATGTAAACTTAAATGAGGGAGATACTGTAAAGTTATTTAATCATAGACTGATTTCTTTCTTTCCAAGCAAATCCATTAAATTGAGATGTTTGGTTAAAAGCCTTCCTTTATATGATAAATCTAATGGCTGTTTGTCTCAGTTCCCAATGATACAAAATAAATTAATTAATATATGTTTTATTAATCACAAAGCGGAAAAATAAGATTTTAAAATTGGAATATGAAAGTTGTAAATGGCGTTATAAGGTGTGCAAACTTTAATATACAAACTGCAGAAATTTAAGGTGCAAAAAAGAACTGAAATGTGCAAATCTAAATCTAACTTTTGCAACAATAAAAACTCATGCTAATACGGAAGAGGATTAGGGCCACTGGAAAAAAAGAAAAGTTAACTGATTTTTTAAAATTTTATTTCAGTTTAGTATGGGAAAAATTTTTAGAATTCTGACTTTAATCTCAGAATTTTGGATCTTAATGTAGATGGGCACCATGAAGGAAGAGATGTGGGAGCACTGAGCTTCACTGACAAAGATGTGAGTTGTTTGAGGTGGCCAGTGACACATTGGTGGAAAATGACGGAATTAGGCGACTTTTTACATGCCTGAGGGGTCCCCTCATTAATGGAGGAGCAGAAGGTAATTAAAACAAGAGAGCTAGTCTCTAAAACAGACGTGGCTACGGCTTGATGCTAACATGTTTGTTATCTGTCAGAATTCTGAGAAAAAATTCAGAATTCTGAGATTAAAATCAGGATTCTGACTTTTTTCCCATATTAAACTGAAATAAAATTTAAAAATCAGTTAACTTTTTTTTTTTTAGTGGCCCTAATCCTCTTCCGTATGCTAATGTATCAGTAAAAATGTAAAATAAACACCTTAAAATGCTCAAACCGGTCTGCAAAAGGTAAACTGCTCTATAAATGTGTAATTGGTGCTAAAGAAGTAAAGTCATCCATTTGCAGTTGTAGCACTTCTGGTTGATGACTGTTGTATTTTGCAGCTCTTTTGTCTGGATGAGTTGATTTATGAACGCATTAAAAAGTCCTCACTGTATATGAGCTGATTATTAAGTGAAGAATTTACGTCTGTCGTCACTTTGATCAAGGGTTACCATGTAGAAGCTGTGGGAATCTTGCCCTGACGCTGTAAGGCTTCTTGTCAGGGATCTTTGCCCATGTTGTCAGAGATACCAGCTCTGAATAGAGACTCTAATTTAGACCGAGCGGGTTTAGATGGATAGCCGCTGCACACGGCACAAAGATCATGTTGCATTAAAACAAATCTCTAAAATAAATATTTTTCATATGGCAGCTCCTTAATAGCACTCTGCAAAACAAGAACCTCAGTTTAAGTGTTTTTTAAATTGGTTTGGTTTCTTAAACTGCATAAAGAACATTTAGTGGGTAGGAATGAACCAGTTCACCATATAAATATGAGAAAACATAGAGGCCTGTTTCTCTTTGTCAATCTTTTATATGATAAAGATGAGAGAACACACTATTAAAGTACTTTACAGGTCAGGAAATCTGTGTTCACTGTAGAGCTGATACAATTAATCAGATTAATCTCGCTTAAAGGAATAGTACACCCAAAACATGATTAGCCTTCATTTTCTACTCACCTCCATGCTGAACAACACTCTGGAGTACTTTTTTGATATCTCAAATGCATCTGGAGATCTGGGAGGCTTCTTGCTGTCTGCTGACATTCAAATAATGGAGGTCCATGGCGCCCGAGACAGAAAGGTCCATAAAAGTCCACAAAAACGTGTCAATATTCCTCCATACTGCTCGTCCAATGTATTCCAAGTGTCCTGAGTGGGTAGCATCCAGAATTTACTCGAAACGAAGTCATTTAGAACGTTTTTAGAGCATAAACAGTAGTGTATAGGATTTCCTAATAGCGCCCCCATGCGCGCTCACGATTCTACGGAAGCCGGCAGACCAAACCGGAAGAAAGTGCGCATTCAGCGTCTGGTCTGCCGATAATGCAAGCGTAGAAGAAGAAATGTGCTGTTTACCTGTGCAAAGAAAGAAACAACGAAAGAAAAATGTCTGAGGACTTCAGTGTTGAGGAAGAGCATGAGTTCTTTGCCGAGCTGAATGCGCTGGTTTGGTCTGCCGGCTTCCGTAGAATCGTGAGCGCGCATGGGGGCGCTATTAGGAAATCCTATACACTACTGTTTAGGCTCTAAAAACATTCTAAATGACTTCGTTTCGAGTAAATTCTGGATGCTACCCACTCAGGACACTTGGATTACATTGGACGAGCAGTATGGAGGAATATTGACAAGTTTTTGTGGACTTTTGTGGACCTTTCTGTCTCGGGCGCCATAGACCTCCATTATTTGAATGTCAGCAGACAGCAAGAAGCCTCCCAGATCTCCAGATGCATTTGAGATATCAAAAAAGTACTCCAGAGTTTTGTTCAGCATGGGGGTGAGTAGAAAATGAAGGCTAATCATGTTTTGGGTGTACTATTCCTTTAAGCAATTATTGAAATAATCATCAACTACTTTGATAATCGATTAATCATTAACTGGAGTGTAGAGACTGTAAAACATGCCTTTAGTTGATAGAAGTTTTAGTTTCACCTGGTTTAATGTAGCAAAAACTCTTCTTTAAGGAACCTTTGGCTATCGGATTTTTAATCATTTAATTTAAGAAATAATTGACAGATTAATCGATTTGCCAAATAATCTTTAGTTGAAGTAGTTCACAGTAGAAGTGACTCATGTACGGTAGAGGATCCAGGCTGCTGTGGGTCTGGAAACCTCGTTAGAGTTACAGTTTGATACAGGAAGAAAGAAAAGGCACTAACTCCTAGAAACCTGCTGTTTTCCAGGCGGGTGTACAGAGACAAGCTGAAGTTCTGGACCCACTGTGTCCTCGTGACTCTGGTCGTCTTCACCGTTATGTCCTTCTTCGCTGAGCAGGTCAGTTCCCACCTCGGACCGCCCCCTCACATTCAAATAAAAACACACGCGCATTTGCTCCTCCGCATCTTTATTTCCATGATTCATGCTTGTGCTATGATTCAGACCTTCTGTTCAAAACTTTACTCTGAGCTCAAATGTCAGGGCGGAATGATCAGCGGAGGCCAGGACCTGACTTGACAGAAATCAAAGACCCGCAGCCATCCTCTGTGAAAGGCGAGACCCAAAAACGCCTTTGTAGATCTGGATGGGTCTGCACTTTGATTTATTTTAGGCGTCTTTGTTGCCGAGATGGTTGGATGTTTAGGATGAGCAAAGTCTTACGGCTGTTTTCCAGTTAAGGGCAGGAAACCTAATAAAGGAAATTCAAGCAGCTTTTGAGACCCTCTGCTCTAATCCAGAGGTTTTTAGTTTCTCCTCAGCAAACCTAAGAAAAGGTTACTTGTTAAAATGACCTCAGGAGAATCTGTCCCATCATCCCACTGGGACCAGTGCTCCCACTGAGGAATGTGTTAAACTAGATCAGAGTCTCCGTCATGGGACCGCTAATGACCCTTTGGCAGCAGACAAGTCTGGTTTTCTTGCCGTCTTGGAAAAGGTACAGTTATGAGAAGATGACCAAAGGATGCCTTGCTCATTAGAGATTACTTCAGGCTCTAAATGTAGTCTCTCCTTCTATCTATCCTTCCTTATTTCCTACTTTGCTTGTGTCCTTCGTCCCTTAATTCATTCCCTCATCCTTCTCTTTATCTTTGTCTTTCCTTCATTATATCCTACCATATTTTCCTGTTCATCCTTTCATTCTCTCCCATCCTTATGGCTTTTTTCCCTCTCTTCCTTCAGACCTTCGTCTCCTTCCATCCTTCCTTCTTTTCTTTTAACCCTTCAAAGCCTGATCCAAGAATAAAATAAAACAAAACAGAAAATTACTTTATTTTGGTTTGAAGTCCTTATTTGCCCTTTTAACAAAATATGTAGGAAGGAAAAACAGAAATACATTTTTGGTATTAATAAGTTATTACTATGCGATAAGTCAAGATTATTTTTTGTGTAGTCATATCTGATTGTGTACAATAGGATTTTGAGCAAAATTTTTACCATTAAATTATGCAAAAGGTGTCAGACGCAAAACATTTCAGAAACCGTATGTATCAAATATGATACATTTGGCATTATAGGGTTAAAACCTACCCCTACCTCCCTTCCTCATGTCTTTGCTTTTTTTGTTCTTCCTGCAGGCTTTTCTTCCTTCAGTACGATCCTCTCTCACTTTATTCCATCTATCCTAACTCCTTTTCTCCTGTCTTCCTGTCTTCATGCCCTTTCTTTTCCATCATGTCCTCCTTCCCTTCATGCATTTCCTTCATCCGTTGTCTCATACACTGTATTTTTCCATTTGTTCACTTGTCTTCCATGACTCCCTCTTTCCTTGTTTCCTTGTGTCCTTCCTTTCTTTTCCATCTTGGTTCCTTCCTTTCCTCCAACAGATTATAAACTGCTGTCTATCAGTTAGTAGCGCACTGACATTGCAGCATCAAAGTTCTGGGTTCAAATCCGGCTCTCAGGTTGATTCTGATACCAATCGTCTTAGGGGGCAAATGTTTGCAGCCAATATTGCCTCTCTTCCTCCATTTAAATGATTAAAAATGACACAAGGATAAAAAAAATGTCATGCACTTCTGAATGTCCACTAAAAAGATATTAACAAATTATGCATGCTCTGCATGTGATCTCAATGCTCGCTGCTGAATAACTACAGAATCAGTGAATCATGGTTTGTTTGTCCTGTTTGTGTCTGTTTATTTCGTTTGAATTAGTGGGTGTAATTAACAGATGGATATTTGTATTTTTTTTCTGTTTAATATTTTATAAAGACAATAAAAAAAATGTCTGTCTTAAATGATGAAGTCTAGCATTTCCCTATGAAGAGTCATCTGTTTTGTTAATCTGGGTTAGCCTGTAATTTAAACCTTTTTTTCTTAAATGCCATAAAAAAACACCTTAAAATCTTTTTAAATTGTTGATAACTTTAAAAAGAAAACTTAAAGCATGACACAAGTGTTAAGATTAAACTGAATGTTTAATCTAAATTACATTTTTTGGAGTAGTTTTACATTCAGGTTCATTTGGAGTGTTTATTTTAGAAAATCAACCCTACTACAAAAATAACACCTAAACTATAGTGAAACACGGTGGAAGTTGCCCATGATGTGGGGCTGGCTGCCTTTACCTGTGAACGTTTCACTAAATAAATCAGCTTTAAATGTCAGTTTAAATAACAGTTGAAAGGAAATATGTCTGTGTCTCTATTTTAGTAACTTTTAGATTTTTTCCATACTTTGATTTACACCCAGTAATTATTTTTGCCCTTTTTGAATTTCTTCTCACTCTTCCTCCTGCCTCAGCTAATCCAGCTGAAGCGAAAACTGTTCCCCAGACGCAAAGTCAATAAGGACAGCAACCCAGAGCGAGTATAAAAGAGGAAAAACTGTCTTTTCTGGAAGTCGTCCTTCAATCCTTCTCTCTTCCTCCTCTGGAGAGGACAAGAATGGACCCACACATGGACATAATCAGTCTGGACTGCACAGTTTAGACATCTGGAGACTTGAATGATGGACGTGGACGGCAGCAGAAAGTTACTACAGCCAGAAGAAAATAATCAATTAAAGAAAAGTGCTGGAAATTGAATTTTCCTTCACTAAGGGATTAGAAGAGGAAAAACACTCCTGGCATCACATCGACCCTGAAGAATGTACTGTTAGGTTGTGTTATAATAAGACACTCAGAGCGCATCTGTATTTTATAACGGTACGAACTTCTTAAATGTTTGTTGTATTTTTTTTTTGTAAGTTAATTATATTTTTGTGTTTAAAAAGATGTCAGCTTTCCTGCCAGGAACGGGAAAGGAAAATCTTACATGTTGAAAGAAAGAACTGGTTTTACAGAGTTTAAGGAGAGATGTTAAACGTTCCTTTTGTCGTCTTGAAAAAACAAAAACAAAGTGCCTTTGTTGCTTATTTCTGCCAGAGTTGAACATTTTTTTGGACTCACCGGACCTGGATCCATATGGATACTGTGTGCGGTCGTAATGTGTGAAAACTCCACAGCTTCACAGGCTCCTGCAGGTGTGTCTCTGTGGGACTCTGCAGGCTCGCTGCTGTCTGACATTCAGACCCCCTCAGCATGTTTCTAACTTATTCTTGCTGTTATTGTGACTCATCTGTCGGTTGGTAATGTCTTCTAAGTCGTTCAGCATCTGTTCCAACTCTCTGATGGTTCATTTGAGCAGCAGTCTGGATTACAGAACCTGTAACATGCAGATTGTCTCAGTTTCCTGACTAACCTCTGAAACGTAATTCATCCCCAAACCTTCACCATACTCCCACCTCCATGCTTCACAGCTCATTTGGGGTGACTTGTGAATCTGGAATGCTTTTTGATTTATGCCAAGTATTTCCCTCTCTTCCAGGGACCAATTTCCTCAGTGTTACTCATTTCCCCAGAGTATTTTTTCCCCCTAAAGGTTGAAAAGCTAAATGTATCATGGTTTTATCAAATTCTCCATAGGTTCAAAGCCTGAAGGTTTATTTTTCATCCGTTTTTTTTAGACTCTTAAGAACAATATTCGGGAACAGGACTGCTCCTCCCCTTCAGTCAGTGTTTTGTCAAATTTAAATAAATTTTTATCAGTTCAGTCATCGTAATGTTTCATTTGGGCCTTCTTTAAGATTTTATTGAAGGAAAAACCTACATCAATCTTATAAATTGTTTCATAAATTATTTATAAAACAAAAGATTTTAATTCTTGGAGTTTTTAAGGATATTTGATCAAATTCATTTAATCATCGTTAGCATAAATGTTACATACATTTTCGCAGATTTTTTTTTCTTTGATTAAATCTTTATTAAAATATAAGTCGTGATTTACACATTAAGCCGACTGATTTTAGATTTAACTAAATTACAGAAGGTCAACGTTCTTCGTCTGGGCTCTAATATGCACAACTGCTACCATTAATGTTTGGCTAAAGTAACATTACACCATTATTCTGGATATTTATCAGCTCTTATGAGAAATGGAGAAGTTAATTTAATTAGTTTGGTTCTGCAGCTCAGACGTTTCTTTGAAATTTGTCCATAAACCTTCCATTACAGCTGATTCCAGAGGCTTCTAGATGTTCTGTCTTTAGATTTAGAATCAACTTTATTTATCCCTTCGGATTACTCATTCAGGGACATTTCCTGTACTTTATATAGAGTGCAAAGAGTTAAAGCAAGATGCAATTAAAAATACAACAGACAATCTAAAACTACTATATATAGTACAAAAAAAAAGCATAAAATACTTTAGTTTCAACCATCTGCCTGCTGATCTGCTGTGAAGTTATGCTTTATTTCTTCAGCTGCTCTGTATAATGCACTAGTACCACACAACGAACCCTTGGCATGAAGCTGCCTCCTCCGTGCTCATCTCTTCCTTATATCCATCCATTTTCACTCTCTTAGTCCTTGTCAGGGTTGCAGTGGGGCCAGCGCGTATCTCCGGAAGTCCACCCTGGAAAGGTCGCCCGTCGGTCACAGGGCAACACAGGGACAGACAGCCATGCACACACACACATTTACACCTAAGGACAGTTTAGAGAAGCCAATTAACCTAACAGACGTATTTTTGGACGGTGGGATGCAGCTGGAGTACCTGGAGAGAACCCACACATGCACAGGGAGATCATGCAGACTCCATGTAGAAATACACTGGGCTGGGATTCGAACCCAGAACCTTCTTGCTGCAAGGCAACAGTGCTACACACTGGGGCACCATGCTATTCATTATATACTATTCCTCATTTTGGCAACAACTCAATACTTTTTAATTAGGGATGCACGATACTGGGATTTTGGCCGATATGCCGATATTTTAAAACTCATGTAGCCGATAACCGATATCGATACTGATGTTAAAGCTGGACAAAAATAAGTAGTCATTGAAAATAGCAGTTTTGTTATCCATTTCTGACACTTTGAAAAATAATATACTCAAATA
>NW_015150460.1:2988456-2992704 GCF_000732505.1 Cyprinodon variegatus | reverse complement strand
ATGACACATAGCAATATTTCATTAGTAAAAGAGATTTATATGGCAATATATCAGCATATGAAGAAAGTTTGATATTTTAATGTATCAATATTTTTTCCCTCGTCTTTAGAAGTTTTTAAGTCTGTAAAAAAGAAGTTTTTGAGGAAGAAGAAGAAGTAGTATTTTTTTTTTTTTTTTTTTAGACTCTAGAAACTCAGAAGCTGATCAAATATCGGGTTAAATATCGGTGGGGTGGCCGATATCCGATATTCAGTTTTAAGGCCGATACCGATAGGGGGCAGATTATATCGTGCATCCCTAGTTTTAACCATTTTCATTTTAAACTAGACAGGATTTTTCATTTTATGCAATTCTGATCCAACTGCCTTCCATTCATCAGAGGCTACCATTCAGACCAATGGAGAAAAATTATCCCAAATACAGTAAGAAATGACCTAGTGGCTTAATAGTAGACTGTTTTTTGGCAGGTGTGTGCATGCATTTAGGACAAAATCTCTAAATATAACTCTGTGGATTAGAGAAATTTCGCTAACTTTTGCACTAAGATTTGTAAGAAAGGTTAAATCCATAATAAGCAGCTCGGTGCCCCATTGACTTGTAGACAAACCCTGCAGGTCTAGACTTGAAAGAATTAACTTTGAGTTGTCAATGAATAGAAAATCAGCCAAACTACCCATGCTAACCTCTGCATAAAAATGACACATGAAGGAAACCAATGATAGGAATATAACACGTGACAGAACAAGAGCTTTTAGTGCAGTGATTCCCCACCATGGACAGCACCAGTAAACACGATGAAAAATATGATCTTTATTACAATCTTTTCATTCACATCTGTTATTAGAAATGCCTAACTGCATTACTGAACGGTACAATGAGGCGATTGGAATCAAATCACGTTAATGCATAGTTCAAACATTCATCTGGAAATCACGCAAAATAGTGTTAATACCACCTTCCTTTTTTTAGTGGCCTGCAATGGTGTAAAAGCCCAATGTGAGATGAACTTTTTTTTCAAAGTAAAATCCGTTTCTGGAAATTTCCCTTCTGATCCCAGCCTACCTAAATTATGTGTCAAAGTACAATATTTCATGTTCACTTTACCAAACAAATCACACCAAAATGAAATTCACTCATGTGGGTGAACAGTTTAGAATAAAATGTTCCAGTAGACCTGTAACTATTGCTGTACCTGGTAAACCTTAGTGGAAAAACAAAACATCTGAGAAGAAAAAAAAAAACACAAAAATCTGCTTTAAATACTAACAAGTAAAATAATAATTACAAACAAAAGTATTTAAGGCGTATTCAGTTGACTTCTGTACAATCATACATAATTAGCCCTTTAGGGAGAAGAAATGAGAAAGCAGAACAAGTCTGGTGTTGACGCTTCACAAATCGACAGCACTCTAAGTACCGGAGTACGGATGTTTCAAGAATGACTAATGAAAAAGTGAATTCCCTTTAAATGAGAGTGAAGTCTGTAGAACAACCTAGAAGACCTGTCGTCATTTTCAGCATCAACACGTGACTCTTACCCCTTCACAAACTCCTTGACAACCACCACCTTTATATTGGAAACCTAATTAGATTTTGTTGGAAATTTTAATTTAATAAAATCCCTGATTTGTGTCACTTTGAGACACTAAATAAATACAATTACAATGGGTTGCATTTAGGGGGAAAAAAATAAATCACTTAAATTTATCTAATCCGTGGAGAATTAAAAAAAAATTTCAAATAATTATTTGATAAGATTAAAAACATTTGGTATTTTGGTTGAGAAAAAATGAACAACATGCACCATTTACACTTAAAATTTGATTGGTTTCAGCAGTTAAGAGTTTAAAACAACTTATTTCCACTCAATTCTCCGTTGAACAGCTTTTTAAGCGATTTTTTTTTCCTTTTTTTGGTTTAAAATGTTGGGTTGGTTTGTTCTTTCTTCATTATGAGTGAGGCAGTTTTTAATTAGAGGTGGTTACTTTGTCAAGGCTGCAGTGGCTCGGGGTCAAGGGTCTTTCCTCGTGTTGGTCGTCTGCTTTCAGAAGCGGAGTGAGATCTGCGTCTCCCTCCGCCTCCTCCCGCCGGGCAAGCTGTCAGTCCTGGTGGGCGTTGCCCTGCGGTGTGATGCTGAAGACTCGGATGCGCAGGTGGGAGGCGATCTGGAGGCACACACCTGTGCAGTACCGCATCAGATCCAGAAAAGAAAGGACCTTAGGAAAAAAAAAAAAAAAAAAGAGTTAGGATTAGGGGCCGCTGTGAAGACGGGAGGAAGCGTGTTTGTGCATTATAGAGAAATGTCCTGGGTCGTGAGTATCGAGGAAACAGGAAGTGATTCTGCTCGGATGGAAGAAGGAAATAGTGAAAATGAAGACGTTTGGAAGAGAGCAGAGATCAATTGAAGGGGAATTCAGTTAAGAACAGTCAAGTAATGAACAATCTAGAAATTTCACAGGAAATCAAAATGATTACAAAGTCATATCAAACTAGTTAATCAGGGAGACTCTTTTGCAAATTGGAATCCAGATCAGTTAACAAAATCAATAAACTTGTAGGAGAGGTCCGAAGTGCCAGAATACTGTAGACTTGTTAATAAACTGCAGAGACAGCCTCAGCAAGGCAAAGCCATACGAATTAACAAGATTGAGGGGAAAGAGTTCAGTGCAACTTGGTGGAGAACAAAAGGATTTGCAGAAGAGTCATTGGAGGAGTGCCTCTAAAATAACTGATAAACAGATTCTAGAAAATAAAAGTGGTGCAAAAGTAAGAGGTGTTATTCAAATTTGAGGAGGAGCAATTACCCAGTAAGGTTTTCATTGTTTATATGAGCTGCAATGTCAAAATATACAATCCTCCACCTCCGAGATGGCTTCAAATGCCAAAAATTTGGACATATAGCAGCAGTATGTAAGGACAAACAACGATGGGGAAGGTGTGCAAAGAAGTAAAGATTAAATGCTGCAACTGTGTTGGAGAACACGCTGCTGCATATTAAGGTTGTGAAGGGAGCAAAAGACCTGAGGAGATAAGAAAAGTGACAAATGACAAGTTCAAAATCTCTGGAGCGGTGTCCCAAAATTGCAGAAGATTCATTATTTGTAAAAAGGAAGATTTTGCTCTTTTCATGGTAGAAGTGATCAGTGTAGTGCTCAGTGCTCAGACGACAAAGAAAACAAAATAATAGCAGAAAAGATCCTTGAAGTGAAAGATTTAAACTGGGAAATGGTTGACAGCATGATGGGAAAACGAGTAAGACACTCAGAAGCTGGAAGAGTGACGATAAGTTACAAGATAAATTAGAAATTATGAGGGCAAATTTGATTATTTATTATATTGGGTTAAATTAAACAGTTCAGAAAAAATATTAATACATTTTTTTTTTTGCAGGGGTGAGTCTTCCTGTTTCCTCGTTTTACTCCTTATCAGTTGGTGGCGGTAATGCACTTTAACTAGTTTGCAAACCACCATAAAACCTTACAAGAAGAAGAAGAAGAGTTAGGACTAGTAGCTAAATGCTTACATGGGTTTCAGCTAACTTTGAAAAGCTATTAGCTCAGATTTCTGTCTTCTCAAACCCCTAGCTGTTTGTAAAAGATGGTTGTTCGAAAAGAAGCTCCTTCTGGTAAAAACACCCTTCTGTTGAAAGGTAAGTGTTTATCCCAACTGTCACCACATGCTTGCCCAGTATGATTGAAAGAGCCCATAGCTTGATTTTGAACTGCTAACCTTAGTAGCTCTTAGCTACATGCATTAGCTGTTAACTTATATATGACTTAGTCTAAATGTACTTCTGACCAGCTGTTTGAACCTAAATAGTTCTTAGTTTCAATAGCTAAAATCTTTAAGCTAGCTATTAGCTTAAGAAAAAGGACCTCCTCACTGGATTCTGATTAGCTGTTCATGGCTAAAGGTAGTTGTTAGCCAAGCTAGGTACTACTTAAATAGCTTTTAGATTAAAGTCATAGAAAAGCAGCTGTTCCAACCGTTGCATTTCCAAATTCTCCCAAATGGTGCCGACTTTACACAAGTGAATTAAGTGAATCTGATTGGTCGATTATCAAGAGGGTGGGATTGTTGTGGCGGGAGGTTCGCAAGCAAGTCTGGTTGTGGCTGGTGTCTCAGAAGCATTTTTCTAACCAGTTAGCAATTTAGTGCTAGTAGGTTCCCAATAGGAAATTAAATTGGGACCAAGTAGGAGGAAATTGGTGACTTAGAAACGACGCTGTCAAGGAACGCTATGGACAG
>NW_015150460.1:2985729-2988446 GCF_000732505.1 Cyprinodon variegatus | reverse complement strand
GCTAGCTATTAGCTTAAGAAAAAGGACCTCCTCACTGGATTCTGATTAGCTGTTCATGGCTAAAGGTAGTTGCTAGCCAAGCTAGGTACTACTTAAATAGCTTTTAGCTTAAAGTCGTAGGAAAGCGGCTGTTCCAACCGTTGCATTTCCAAATTCTCCCAAATGGTGCCCGACTTTACAAGAGTGAATAAAGTGAATGTGATTGATCATGTATCAAGGGGGCGGGACTGTTGTGGTGGAAGGTTCGCAAGCAAATTTGGTTGTGGCTGGTGTCTCAGAAGCATCTTTCTAACCAGTTAGCAACTTAGTGCTAGCAGGTTCTCAATGGGAAATTACATTGGGACCAAGTAGCACTAAATTGGTGACTTAGAAACGACGCTGTCAAGGAACGCTATGGACAGCGGAAACATGCAAGAGGAGGAGAGTTTTGTGTCAGAGGTCTTGGATGAGTCTCCTCCGTCATAACTTTTTTATTTAGAGGAGGAAAGCAGGACGAAGATGTTGTGGAAGAGGACGCCAGGGCGGCAGAAGCCTGGTTTGGTGTAGAAGGCTTACAGCCGTACATGTTTGAGCCCTTGCCTCGCAACGCTGCCAGTTCTGTTAGCTCTACGCCTGCCGAAGACACAGACGTCCATTCCCGACAGAAGAAATTTGATTGACACATGACCTTGGCTATATGATTGGCCGAATTTAAGGTGTACACGCTGACATATATCTAACTGGCCTGCATAAGATAACGAAAAAACCCCACAGATTTCAGGACAGGATTCTTTTAAAAATAGAAATGTTCTGACATTTGAGTACATTTATATACATTTTAAAGCCAGAATGATTTGACATTTAAATATGATTTCCCTTCTGCTTTAGCTAACAAATTTGGAGCCTGTCACTACCTGATCCGTCCTGCGCATGCACAAACAGAACAACTTTCGGGTAGGCAATACTTAATTTTTTGTCTTTTTCTGGCAGGGGGGTTCCTTCTGAATATTTTTTTGCATTTGCGTAAACATTGATTGTTCTAAAAACAAAACAAAAAAGCAATACACTTTGAAATAACCTTTTGAACATTACTGTGACTGCTCTGAGCATGTCCGATGATGATGTCACGCAATACAATGGAGAGAATCTAAAACGGCCATTTTTTCCAGAAAAGTCTTCAATATTTTCTATACAATATAGTTTAGCAGTCTTTAATGTTTTAAGTGTATAAATAAGTATTTTCAGTACCATTATGTCGTTTTTCAGCGATCCGGATCTTGTTATTCTGTTCACGCATGCGCAGGACGCATCATGCTTTCAGGACAGATCGGGAAGTGACAGAGCGCTTAGCTGGTTTCTGAGTAGTAGTTTTTTTTTTACAGATAAGCTATATCTTCATGCTAGCTGGGTTACAGATAGCTTAAATAGTAAATCCAATTATTTTTCAACCGTTTTGCCTTTTATGTTGCAGAGAATTGTTTGACTATTTTCAGCTGAAACAAAGAATACTGTGGTCTAATCCTCTTAAAATATGTAGCGGTTGCCGCCTTACTCGTTTGTTCAGTACTAACCATAGCGATCCAGAGGACGATGTGTTCGTCAATGAAGCTGTTAAAGTACTGGTTGAGGAAGAGGAGGCCAGGTCCGATGAAGGCTGTGTCTGGAAGATGTAATTCGCTCCTGGTCATGTGCGCTATCTACACATGAGATAAATAACATTTTAGAAATAAAATAGGGATCTAATAACAGCTTTTGCTTTTTTATGTCGATCTCAAAGCATCAGGCTTACCACTAGCTTGTTGGAGATCTTGGAGATGACCATGCCGAAGGTTAGCAGGTACAGACAGGGGTGGTGTTCAAACAGATGGCTGGAGGACTTCTTGAAAATGATGAAGGCCAGCGTGAGGACAAGGCCGATGTGAAGACCAGGAGTTAAGACGCTGGTGTCCTAAACAGAGAGAGGTTATTAGCATCAATACAGAATATATAAATGCACATGTAGGACACCACTTACAGCCACAGTAGAGCCGTTCTTTCCAACTCCTCCATTCAGAATCACATAGAAGTAGTTGTAGCAGGAGTACAAGGCGCCGCCGATGATGCCCAAGATGGGGAAAACGTTCAGCTGCACTCCTATAACAGGCAACTATAGAAACGCAGAAGGATGGAATCAATCGGATGAAAAACGTTCCCTTAAACGCGAGCTGCAGCATGCTGAGCGTGATGGCAGCACAAAGCAAAGAAAAAGGAAAAGAACAAAAACAAAAATGCAGGTGACATCATCAGCTTTTTGAGCCAGATCATGTCCGACAGATGACCTGCTGGCACGGCGTTTCCTACCTATATTTACCTTCGCACTTCTCTCAAGTGATGTAAAGTCAAGCCTCCAAAGGCAGCAAAGAGTGAAAGTAAAACACAAATTCTATTTAAAAGCTAGAAAAAAAAAACTAAAACTAGAAAGGCATGAACTGTTCTTGACTCAGGTGACATGAAAACATCCCTGCGTGCCTATAATGTTTTTGCATGTGAGAAAAAAAAAAAGAGTGAAGTTTTCAATTACCATAGTTTCCCAAAGGCTCACACCCCCAAAAGCAGACATCAGGTACATGATTATGATGGCAATCTGCACCTCTGTGACGTCGACTCTGTGAAGAGAAAGAAAGGGGGAAGTTTTTGTTAGCAAAATGCATTATTTTTTTATGCTTTCCTGTAACATGCATGATCTTTTTGCTAAAAAT
>NW_015150460.1:2969649-2984736 GCF_000732505.1 Cyprinodon variegatus | reverse complement strand
TGTAGTTTCTCAAAAAAAAAAAAAAAAAAGCATAACGATATTACAGCTTTCATTGATCTATTTCAAATTTGAAACATTGTCTAGCCTGTAAGGTGTGTAAAAACAAAAAAACAAAAACACAATGAATCGAATTGTATCGTGGTGTATTCTTGAGTATCGAAAATGATCGAATCGTTGGGTCAGGAAATCGATACTGAATCGAATCGCCATGATGGATGTGATTTCCACCCCTAGTCCCTAACTACTAACCCTTAACTGTCAAGTGTCACTCCCAGTGAAGTCACACTTGCAGCTGTGGAAGGCATCTTGATTGAAGGTGGGGGAGTATAAATAAGAAGCTGTAGCTCTGTGGCGCAGGTTAACATAACATTAAACAGTTACCTCTTTCTTAAAACAAATGTATACCGTCAAATAAAAAAGGTCATTTTGGAGTTAATTACGTTTTTGTTTTTTTTCATTAGCTAACTTGGGATTTTCTGTCAGTGTGTCGAAGATGCAGCAAATCAGCAGAATTTACATTTGGCAGAACGTGTTTCCTTCGCCACCGGGCCGCTGTTACACCTGCTGCTCAATTCTAGCGAGCTTCCACTGATGCAGACTCATTATTTAAGGGCTGAACGGTCAACTCGCCCTACCCAGTATGGGGTTTGGGATGACGCTTAATGAGGTGGACCCTCCATGGGAACGCACAAACTGAGGGCTAGTGCTCAGGGACCGATTTGGGGTTGGGATTATGTCAGACTCACCACAGGTAAGTGAAAATGGGGACGAGCACGTAGGACGGCCTTACATAAACATATCACCAAATGATTGACAATTAGGAGGACCACTTATTTTGATGATCCACCTGGAAAAAATCCTCCACTATACCTTTAATGAGTTATATTGCAGAATTTTAAATGTATGCATGAACTTCAGTAAGATCCACCTCAAACTTGACTCTGTGGTACAGTGTTATACGTGTAGCAGTGAATGTGTGACTTACAGCCCGAAACGGAGGGTTCCGGACACATAGGTCTGCCAGTGGGCACAGAAGAACATGAACATCCCAATGAAACCACAGAAGAACATCCAGTTTGCGTATCTTCCTATTCCACATGAAATGCAAGTTCCCACTGCAACAAAGACTGAAAGGATAAAAACACAAAGATAAATATTTAATTGAATATGTTCTGTTTCTCTGCTTATTATACTTCAACAAAAAGTGTAAAATCGGTCAGTTTGACTTAAGCACCTGTAGAGACAGCGTCGCAGCCGTGGTCGAACAGTTCCCCCAGAGGAGAGCTGCTGTTTGTCCTCCTGGCCTGTTTCCCATCAATGGCATCCAGAGACTGATAAATGAAGAGGCCCACAGCAGACAGGATGAAGGCCCATGATGGAGCCTGAGGTCACAGAGCAGGAGGAAGATGATGTTATTTCAATAATCACCACAACTTATTAAACTGGGAACACTTCAGGAATTACGATCGGCTCTTTTCTCACCCAAACAAGAAACTTTGGTTCCTTTTTGCTGTTAGCTAACATATTCTGGATATAAACGTTTAAAAAAGTGAATTATAATAACGTTAAGTACACATCTTTATTCATTTATTTCATTGGTGTATAAATATTTATGTTTTCTTTAAAACACAAAACCAAAATGCATTTTATTTGAAGGCCGATCAGATTACCTAAATAAAAAAGTTGCTTTAAATAGAGTCACGATTTAATAAATAGATGAAAAGCTATACCTTAATTAATAAAATAATGACGGGCATCTCTTTAGTTAAACAGGCTCTAACATCTAATTGTTTGACCTGCAAAGCAAGTCCACTTCTGACCGATCATCTAAACACAGACTTTAACTGGGTAAGTCTGATATGATGATATAATAAGAGCAAATAAATATACATCAATTAACATTTACTTCAGGATAATTAATGACATATAAATGACATATTATTTATTGCAGGTCTACTAAAACCATACAGTGCTGAGAAAATAGATAACAGCAGTGAAATGAATAAACGGTCTCTGTTGTAACCTTGTCCCAAGGCGTTTCAAACATGATCATGACCTTGAACTGGAGCATAGTTGGAGGGTCTAATATGGCTGACAGAGTCTTTTAGTTCGACTCGTATTGTGTTCAGGAATGTGTTGCTCTGTTACACCTAAAGGTGAAGGTTTTTCCTCCCCTCTTTTACAGCCTTTGTATAAAAGCAGGTGTGCCATGAAATTTCAGTCAGGCAAACAGAGGTGTTTACAGAGATTTAAATCAAAGTGATTTAAGTAATAGGAAATATGAGAAATAAAGCTAACTGATTTGAAAAATATGAGGTAAAAGAACCTCCCAGTTGGAGTTTGTCCACCTTAGTGGAGGTGGTAGAACCAGTTCCAGGTCTCTAGAAAATCTAACAGGTTTAACAAACTCAGTTTGAAGTCATTTCAATATGGCAATAATAATTAAATATTACAGAACACATTTCTCCTTCCCTCTTTTTTTTCATTTCAGATGATCATCAATTCAAATCATCATCGTCAATTAAAAATATTTTTTAGGCTGTTAAAAAAATCAAGCAATGCTTGTATTGAAAAAAAAAAGTATAAAATTTCAAAACAACATTTCTGTGGTTTTTTTTTTTTATTATTTAAGCTTTTTAGCCAAAGCACTTTGGAAGTGAAACTAACCCTGGAGTTTTAGGTCAAAGCTGCAAAATCAGCTTTTTTTTGTTTGTTTGTTTTTTTTTTTCAAAATATGATGGAGACAGTGTGGAGATAGAAACAGAAAGAACCGATAAAAATCAAGCACTTAAACATATGAAAAACTGCTTGGAATTTTCCTCCACTAAGGTGGAGTAAAACTGCTTTACTATTAATGCACTTCCTGTACTTTCCTGAGGCAAACCGTTCAGCATAAGTCAAGTTCAAGGACATCGGTATGTCTGTGTAAAAGATCGGTTTCGTAGCGTGCAGCCTTGTTCTTAACAGTTTTTAGCATGAATATAATATAATCTTACATTTCATGTAAGATATTTGTACACTTGATGCTTGTGTCTCCTTTGGTCTCCCTAGTTTGGACATGCTCCTGAAAACTAACAACATCCTTCAGAGTTGCGTAACCTCACTTCTGGGGGATCTTTAACCTTTTTTGACGGCTTTATTATTGATGCCATGTTGCTGTCAACCAGTCAGGTGCAACAGCATGAAAAGGTCTGCCAGCATTCTAATTTAACAGTAGGTTAATTTGCATGTTGATAACATACGCTGATATTTGTTAGTAGGTTTTGAATCCCAGCATGGTTTCTTTTTGCAATGGGTTAACATATAGCGGCATGGATTGGGATTAATGTTCTTGATCCCACTTTACCTAGAGGAAGATGAATTGGTAGATTAAAAGGCGGATTATACTTCTGCAACCGCACACATCAAATGTCAATTGCGTCTGGTCGCGAACCAGTTTTGCTGGTATGCTAATTTGTAGGGATACACAGCAGTTTCCCAACAAAGCGCTAAGGGGAGCCTATTGGAGAACTTGCGAGAACTTCGGCGGATGGCCACGAGAACTTCTTCGGCGGCGCCGGCAGGGGTGTTTATTTTCCAAAACACCATGTCGGAAGCATCGTACAAGTGGTTGTACTTCCGAAACCTCCTCGATTAACATTTCGTCGTGGTTATCCATTGTTGTTATTACTCCTCGGTTTTTAAAAATGGCACGCCCCGACACCGAATTGAGAAGGACAACCACTCAGACAGCCCAAAAGGCAAACCAAGGACCAATCACAGCTGCTTTTTGTCTGCGCACTTCCGCTTGAGGTCTAAACGAGTTTGCGACCGTCCGGCGTGTAGTCAGTGAGACAGATTTGACGGTTGCAGAGGCTATGCTTCAGAAGCATAAATTGGCCTTAACAGTTGTGCTGATCCTCCCCAGCTTTCCAAATTCAGAGGATGGACTGGACAGCCTTCTAGGAGAAGTTTAATGTTTCTTATATTAGAAAATTATAACTGATTTTACTTGGGGTGGGTAGCACTGCTGCCTTGCAGCAAGAAGGTTCAGGGTTCGATTCCCTGCCCAAGATCTTTCTGCATGGAGTTTCCATGTTCTCCCTGAGCATGCGTGGGTTCTCTCTGGGTACTCCAGCTTCCTCCCACAGTCCAAAAAAAAAAAAACATGACCGTTAGGTTAATTGGCTTCTCTAAATTCTCCTTAGGTCTGACTGTGTGTGTGAATGGTTGTTTGCACCCCTCGCAACCCCGCTTGAGATAAAGCGTGTCCGAAAATGGATTTATTTAGGGATATCACATTAAAACTTTGTCATATTTCATTTTCACACAGAAAATATAATAAACAGTGCACCTTTTTTATTTATTTTTTAATATGTACAAGTAAAGCATAAATGTTTACATAAGAAATGTTAAAGGGGTACTTTACTTTCTGCAAAGCAGAGCTTTACACTGTATCTGACCCTATCAGCCTGCTGCATGGACTTTGATTCA
The DNA here is from genome assembly GCF_000732505.1 of Cyprinodon variegatus. Lineage (NCBI taxonomy): Eukaryota > Metazoa > Chordata > Actinopteri > Cyprinodontiformes > Cyprinodontidae > Cyprinodon > Cyprinodon variegatus. The sequence continues at coordinate 2,980,263 of NW_015150460.1, read as the reverse complement.
TCAGTTATTTCTCATGCTTAGACCGGTCAAAGGTGGTTTATCTGCTAAACCACACAGTTATATATCGTATCTATGGCTAAATGAACCCATGCACACATTCATCTAGGTGATAGGTCAGCTGTGCGCTCAGCTCAGAGCTGAAAACTGCTTATTTCTCCATTTTATTTGGATCTGCACCGTGTTTACATAGCAGTAATGCTAAACTAACAGTGTTTTTTTTATGGTGTCCTGATTATGGTGTAAAATACTGTTTTGTACTAACACTGCATCACATGGGGGCGGAAAGACAACACGTCAAATTTCTGTCAACTCTCCAAGTACGTGCGACCATTAATCTATTCCGCAAATCAGCCCAGTTCCAGCGTCGGCTCGAAACCAGTTAAAACACCCTGGCGCTGCCCGAAATGACGTTATATAAGCCTAATAATAAGAAAACAATAGAAGCTTGAGATTATCTCTAATTCGGTTTACAGTCTATATAAAAATCACACGCCTATTTTGGGAATTTCCAAAAGTACACAAGCAATTGCGTTAGCTGTCCCTGCTATTAAAGTAATTCAAATATAAATGTTTCTTAATTAGAAAAAATAAATGCTTCTTATATGGTAGCCGAATTGAAAAGAGAACTTTTCCGATTTGGACAATGCATTCAATTTGATATTTTAGTGTGTATAAAATATAGAAATATGAGAACTTCTTTGTTTTGGGGCTTTTTTATATGGAGTTCTGCTACGTCATTACCAGTGATTGGAACGTTTCTGTGTGGAAACTTCAGCTATGCTCGATTTACTCACCTCCTCCGTTGCCGTGGGACAGAACCACACCAGCACCACCGTGGTCAGGACGTTTACTAAGAGTCCAACAATAGTTAGCGTGTTTGGAGCGACCCATGTCGGTATCTGTTGGACCAGCCAGTTCCAGTAGACTTGGCACGGAGGCTCGAACAGGGAGCGACCCGAGGCGCTGTATTTATGCTCCTCCAGCCGCTTCAGTTGTGCGGCTGACAGCGGCTCCGGCCACAGGCAGTGTGGCATTGTCCCCTGCCTCGTCACTCCTCTACGTACCGTAACAAAAGCCCCGCTTTCCAACAGAAAGTGCCTTGCGAAAAGGTTAAGTTGTTGTTTCTACCGACTCCGAAACGGGAGCAGATCATTTGGCTTTTGTTGCTCGGTGGAAAGCCGAGGCCATTTCTGCAGCGGAACCAAAATCCGCCGACAGCTTTCTGATCGAGGTGGAAGTCTGCAGGAAGCGGAGCGATGACATGACAGAGAACCGGGAAATTTAAACCAACTCTCAGGCGAATTCCTGGGGTTCCAAAAAAAGTTTACTGATTTTTAAAATTTTACTTCAGTTTAATATGGGAAAAAAAGCCTAAATTATGAGATTAAAGTCAGAATTCTGACTTTTCCTCATATTAAACTGAAATAAAATTAAACAGCTAACTTTTTTTTTCCCTATGGGCCCTAATCCTCTTCCGTAGGTTCCTCAGTGTATTTAATTAGTTAAATTAAGTAATACATTTAATTAATGCAATAGATTTCCAATTGGAAGAATTTGGTGACTATGATTATTATTAATGCATTATTACATGTTTTAGACATACTAATAGGTCTATTTCAACCTTTTTGGTGAAAAAAAAAAACTGTTGAGGGAAAAATATAAATGAGCAAATATATCCCCAGACTAAAGCTGTAATAAATTACATTCTAACAAAAAATTAAAAAAATTTATAAATGCATAACATTAATCTAACTAAAGCATTATTANAAATCCGCCGACAGCTTTCTGATCGAGGTGGAAGTCTGCAGGAAGCGGAGCGATGACATGACAGAGAACCGGGAAATTTAAACCAACTCTCAGGCGAATTCCTGGGGTTCCAAAAAAAGTTAACTGATTTTTACATTTTATTTCAGTTTAATATGGGGGGAAAGTCAGAATTATGCGATTAAAGTCAGAATTCTGACTTTTTCCCATATTAAACTGAAATAAAATGTAAAAATCAGCTAACTTTTTTTTTTTTCCCATTGGCCCTAATCCTCCTCTGTAGGTTCCTCAGTGCATTTAATTGGTTAAATTAATTAAGAATGTAATTATTGCAATAGATTTCCAACTGGATGAATTTGGTGACTATGATTATAATAAATGCATTATTACATGTTTTAGATATACTAATAGGTCTATTTCAACCTTTTTGTTGAAAACTGTTGAGGGAAAAATATAAATGAGCAAATATATCCCCAGACTAAAGCTGTAATAAATTACATTCTAACAAAAAATTAAAAAAATTTATAAATGCATAACATTAATCTAACTAAAGCATTATTAACTTAAATATCTGTTTTATGGTGCTCTATATAAAACATGACTTTGTAAAAAAAAAAAAAAAATTAAGAAGGCAGAGACCCGTCCACAATAGAAGAATACTAATTTAAAAAATCTGCACACTTAAAATTAAGATTCAAAATAAAATGAAAAATAAAGGTTTAGATGTATAAAGTAAAATAAACAAAAAGAATGAAATTAAAGCTATTCATATTTTATTTAAAAGATGTATATTAAAAATGAATTTTATTAAACTGATAAAGAAATAACAACAAATAACACTGATTATAAAAATAATGTATTTTGCAAAATGTATCCAAGTGAAATAACGGAAATTATTATTTAAAAAGTTGATTAAAGAATAATGATTGGAATATTGCAAAAATGTCTAAGTATATATTTGTACGTAACAACATTTCTTTCAGTATTTGTATTTATTTATTCATTTTTATTCAAATCTTAAATATTACAACATTCCCCTTAAAATCACTTCTGTTTAACTTGGCAAATTTTGCCTCCTTATTTATTTATTTTTTATTTCCTTAGAATACATTGTCATTCAAATGGGCTGAATTTAAATGGTCAAACATTTTACTCATTATAGTATCAAAACTATTTCATTCACTGAGTTGCAAATAATGCAGCTTTAGAGGAAGCTGGAATCATCTTTCGATTCCAGATACCTCAACAAATAATCTGATGAGGAATGTGACTTCCAGGTAGTTTGCTATATATTACAGAAAGTTGAGTGAATGTAATTGAAATATCAATAAATATCTGGATATTTTGCTTTTGTTTTAACACTAAAAATGCTGTAAAGAAATCTTATCTCCCTTTTGGAAAACAAAAACGTATACAAAAAGACACATTTGAAAGATTTATTGTGGTTCATAATTACAAAGGTAAAGACATGCACATGACTGAACCTCGATCAGTCCAAAATAAACACAAAGGTTTAGGTGTCATGCATGTGAGTAAACCTCTACACTTTCTCCCAAAACAATCAAAAATACCTTCAAGAGAAAAGATTGAAAACAAATTCCTTTTCCAACATTACCCAAGTGGTTCTTAATATGTTCAGCAGAACTGAGTTCCATTTATATTAACAATAATTTAAACATATCTGTTTCCTTTCTATGTAGCTCCCCAGAGAAAAATAACACTTTCACTGTCAACACCCAAGAAAACCACATTTAAAAACCTCAGAAAGGAGTTGCTCTTTCTTAGATGTTATTTTTTTCTCACCACAGCATTTTTAAAAATTTGATTCAATTGAAAACACTGTCAGCATGCTTCTGAGGCAATAAAACATTTCAAACAAAAAAGGGTGTAAAAGGAGACGAAATTGTTGTTTTTCTACGGCAACAAGTTTCAAACATGCACACAGCATTCCACACCACAGGGCAGAACTCCCTCCACCGATCCATTCACCCCTCCTGCCGCCATGCTGCCATCAGTGCACTGATCCCCAACAGGTGAGAGAAGAGGGTCACTGATGGTCGCTGATTTTAAAGCTAAAGCTTCTTATTGCAATGGGTTCAGTTTCATTTGTCTTGCTCAACAATCTTTGACTCGTTCATGTATTTATCAATCAGGTGTAAGGGTACTCCACGCTGCATGAGCTCGTAGAAGGTGTAGCCGCCTAAAGGACAAAAAAAAAGAGTTAAAAGGTTAGTGAAGGTAAAGGGTTCGCTTCATAAAAACCTTAAATAGGCCTCAAAATCAAAATGTTTTTTTAAAATCAAGTATCTTTACTTTTGCTACCATTGATGCTTTAACACTTTCTGTAAAACAAACTTAACTGATATATATTTATATTGGAAGTTCCCAGTATAAGCTGATAAGTATGCATTGGGAATTCTAATATGATGTAATTGATTTAAGAAAGGGGTCAATTTAATCTATTTCTCAAAATGGGAAAGAGAACATGCCTTTTAGGTAAGGCAGACAGCTGATGATCAACATAAGTTGGAAAAGGTAGCAACAACTACAAGTAATCGACCAGGCCTGCCTATGTCTACACTCTGAGTGTAGTGCATAATTAAAATATTTAAGTAGAGTTTTGACAAGAAAAGACTTAATCTTGTTTCTAAGAGATTTCAAAGGATTTTTAAAGCCCCTTTCTGAAGTAAAGAGTGACGCCTTGAAGTCAGAAAGGCTACATAACAGCCTTCAGCTGCTATCTATATACCAGACAGCTATTTTGGGAAACATGCCAGGAACATCCTTTCCTATCCTACATCACTGGATCCGCTTTGGTCAGAAGAAATTAATACAAACTTTTCAGGAACACACATTTCATGTGCATTTGGTTTTAAATAAGGAAACATTTAAAAGAGCACGGTTAGGCTACCGAAAGCTTATAGAACATTTGTTAGCTGAGCCATAAGACTGTGCCAAAAGTGAAACGTCTGTTACTGTTTCAATCTTCCTTTAGAGTAAAATACATTCTGCAATTTATTACCAGAAGAGTAATAAAGAGTAAGAGTAAGTTTTTCACTTATATGTTATTATGCCATTGCACTAAAACGTGACCTCATTTAACCAAAATTTGCACATATTTACCAAGGTGAAAATAAGTGTTTAGGTTGCTGCAGATAGGGAACTAAAGTAGATCAAAAAGAAGAGACAAGGAGTTGCTAATACTGGCTATGGAGAAACCTAGCAGCATTGTGCTTATAAATGTCTATGATCCATTCCAAATTATACACCAATCGTGTAAGTACAGTTTCTGTGTAGAGCTTAGAACATAAGCTAAAAACCATGCAAAGATTAAATTTGGACTGGAATCAAGCAAACCAACTGGTGTTGAATAATTAAAGCTGATTAAATTGGAACCACCTACTTATTTCTAACCTCCACTAAGTTATAAGCATTCAAACATGTACAGATATGACAGACTAAATAGTCATGACACATATACAATGTTTTAAGCTGTAGTTCTTGTATCTTTATACAATTCAAGAAGCAGCTGGTATGTAGATTTTAAATGTAATTTTGAGGCTATAATCAACCAAGTGTTGCAAAAACATTTATATTCTATCATTTACTTGATTATCTCAATTATTAACAGTTCTGGAGTAACTAAATGTGGCTAATGTGACATTTTTAAACAGGCAAAACCTCTTCCAAGTCACGTAACCTTTATGTAAAAAATAATGCAACAGTTATAATATGTTGAGAATTGTTATTAAGGCATTGTGGGAGCATGGCAAGCTGAGGTTTGCAAATTATTTACTAGTGTATTGTGTTAGCAGTCTACTACAGAATGCTGTTTATTCTTCTGGTAGACATGCTGACATAGATTGCAGTATTTTGATCTGTTGAAAAACGTGTTGGAAAGAATGCATGCAGACTCCTCTGGTATTTAATTTATCGATTTGTCTATTGGCTGAAAGGAAACAAAATCATTTGTTGTTGTCATAAATTTCTCTTACTTTTTCTCCTATCGCGGGCTTTTACAAACGCAAAGTATCAGATTAAAAAAACGTCCAACTAACTTCATTAGCTTCAAATTATCCTCCTAAACGTGATTCATGTGAATCTGCATATTTGCCGCCCCTCCTACTGTATGTGAATGAACACACAGGTGTTAATTCATCGAAATGGCTTTGAAGACGGAAAAGAAAAACTGTAAAGGTTTGCGGATCGAGGCTCTCCTGACTGATAGCTGCACTGCAAAAAACTAGAATCTAAATAAGTAATTTTTTCCTAAAATAATTCATTCATCCTTGACCTGAGGAGGTAAGTGAGACACTTTGTCAATGGAACAAGACAATTTACATTTAAAATAAAAAATAATCACATTGTCTTATTTCAAGTGCATCCTATTCTAAGAGTAAAAATACTTATTAATCTTATTTACCTACTCAGAAGAAGGATGAATACACTTAATTTAAGAATTTGTACATATTTCCAGATCGTTTTTGCAGCGTGAGCAGCAACATTAAAAGACCAGTAAAACGCAGAGCAAACGTAAATAAATTACAAGAGCGGTAAAAGAAAACTACTGATGGAGGCAACATAAGATGTAAATGCTTAATATGAGTTCACCATCAGCTCATACAAAATTCAGCAAAATCTCCTTTTTGGACTGTACATCTCACACCACATCTGTCTTCCCTTTCTCATACTCTCCATCTCTCTCATACATAAACAATAAAAATGTTGACCGCAAAACTCTAATTTCACGAATTCAGAAAGACCCAAACCAAAACTTTCCACATTTTATGTGATAAGAAAATCAAGAAGCTGCCATGGAGTGAAATTAATGCATGTCTCACCATTGGCGTAGCTTTGATGAACTTTCCTTCCATTTTTTGTTCCAGATGTTATTTCAATAATATCTTGATCTCTGACTGTTTGTTTTGACGAAATAACAAAAAACCGAAATGCCAGCCGCAGGTGTAGGTATAGTTCTGTCATCAGCGAATAAAATATCATTTCTAATTGCAGAATTATATAATATATAATGATGTAGCCTACTAAAATGAACAATTGCCTCCAAGTAAGAAAAAATGCAGTAATTTAGTGAAAAACTAGATTTTGATAACAGCTGACTGATTGCGCAACACTCCTACAGGAAGTCTGGAGAACTCGTAAGATTTGTTCACACTAGAAATAACGATCTAGAAATAAGTAAAACATTTCTCAAATTAGGTGTATTTACCGTTAATTTGAGTAGGTAAATGAGATGATTTGCCAATGAAGTGAGTATTTCTACTCTTAAAATAAGATATTTTGATAAAATGCACTTGAAATAAGACCTTGGAACTGTGTTTTCTTATTTTAAATGTAAATTGTCTTGTTCCATTGGCAAAATGTCTCTTTTACATTCTCATTTCAAGAACTGAGAAGAAAAAAATGACTTATCTAGATTTAGATTTTTTTTTTCCAGTGCAAACCTCAGAGAGGATTAGAAATTGGGGGAAAAATTGTGAATGCTACATTTTATACTAAATCACTCATATTAACTATCTGGGAACTAATTTGTGCATGTGAATGTTTTTTGCATGAGGCCCATTGTTTTTTTCAAGCCACATAATACCAGAAAAATGCCCCCCGGAGATGTTAGTGTTTTCATAACATACGTTTCACTTTTAAATTGATGGTAGACATGCAAGTAATCTAGGAGATAATCAGACAAAAGATTTCCTACATAAAGATGTTGACGTGGTCAAACCACCTGAAACAAAGCAACTGTTCAGAAGCTGCACATGTTGAGGAGATCATCGATCATTTACTTTATCTGTAATGGAGCAGGTACACATCTAAAACATTTAGTTTTAAAACTCCCTTGAAAGATTTAAAGACAGAAAAGATTATGTGTACGTGTTTGTGACACATCACTAGACACTATAAAAGTTTGCTTTCATGCTTTGAAAACCTAAACTTAAAATGTATTATAATTTCCAGAGTTAAACCTTGTTGAAAAATGGGTACATGGCAAAGCAGCACAATATAAACTCATTAAATATATTAAGCAATATATTTCTCTTATTGTTGTAAAACTCCAATCCACTGCTGTTGAGCAATTGCACTCGTAAATCAGACAAACAGACAAAACATGGAGCTGGGATTTGTTTTACAGCAACTTATTTGATTCAGCAACCATGCACAAACCATTGTTCATTATTCTGCAAAATCTAGATTCATAAATGATATAACTATCAAGGAGCTAGACACTCTTATGATCTTTCACAGCGGTTTTTTAATCAGGCTCTCTGAAATCCTGATGTCGACCAGATGATAATCATCTCTTGACTTCACGCACTAGTGGCGGTTCTAGAACATATTTACTGGGGGTCGGGTGGAGCCAATGTATTTTCAAAAGGGCACTGAAAAGCATGAAATAAACAACAGGGCAATAGTTTATCATTTAAAATATATTAATACCCCATTTACACTAGCCTTTTGAAACCGTGCTAAGAACGGTCTGAGCACTGTAACTGAGATAACTGTTGAGTGTAAATGGAATGCAACTGTTCTGCACTGTGCCAGACACAACGAACCGTGCTAAATTTAGTACTAGTTCAACAGCAATAATCGCCATGGTTCATCTGTGGCTGGGTTCTCTAATAACGAGCAAATGATCAGACTGCATCATCTCCTATTTACAGTAAGCTGACTCATTTTGGTTTTGCGGCGAGTCCGGCTGTGCAATTCACAGATCTCTTCACCTGTTCACAACACTAACATCTTTTCAACTTTTTCACAATAAATTGGCGTGCAGGTGGCACAGTGGTTTGTGCACACAACCCATTTCCGAAGGCCTTGGTCCTCTATGCGGCCGACCAGGGTTCGAATCTGGCCTGTGGTCCTTTGTCTCTCCCCCTCTCTCATACCCCCTTTCCTGTTAGCATACTGTCAGAAAAATGAGCCACTAGTGCAATAAAAACTAAAAAAAAGAATAAATAAATGAGCGTGGTGCGACCTGGGATGGTGCTGAGACTGAGAAGGATACAGTCTTTGCCTTACAATAAGCAAATAACAAAATATAACTAAAATAAACAAACATAAGTTCTTGAATGTTTTGGATGCCGCCATTTTTGTTTGCGTACAGTAATTGCCCGTCTTTAGAGCTGTTTTATCATGGACCGCCGATAGGAGGTGAGGAACATGCTTCTAAGAACCAAGCTCAGCACGGTTAACTGATCCAAGCTCGGTCCGAACTCGGCACGGATCAGTTTCAGAGTGTTTTCAGAGGGGCATATGAGAGCTACAGAACCAAACATCTGCTTGCGGTTCAGCTCTGAATGAAGAGAAATTTAGTTTATCTTAAATATGATGTTGTTCTAACTAAGTATGTGTATTTTTGGTTTAAATATTTCTGTTTTGCTTTACCTAAAATATAAAATCCATTACAATGGGGAAAAAATTACTAAAATAATTAGTAGCTAAATAAATATCTACTAAATGATCAAATAAAGCTATTCTTTGGAATATTAGGGCACTGTAGATTCACAACTCCGAAACATTACATGTTTTTGACTTATTTTAAATGAATGGTTTCAAAAATAACATTTAGTAGATGACTGAAACTAGCACCTTAATTTTGGAATCATAATTAGAAAAGAACTGTAAAGTAAAACTTAAATGGGTCCAAAAGATATATCAGTTACTACATCTGATCCAGCATGTATCATCTTTAGAAATACATTTTTTATGATGTCTTTATATCAGGGGCCAGGATCAGTTCTTTAGGGGCCCCCATCTAGAACCGCCCATGTCACTGGCCCTTTTATGCCTCATCAATAGATTTGACAAAAAGCAGCCAAGATTTATCTGCACCACATTGAAAGGATTCAAGAAAACCTGTTTAGCTACTAATTAAAAGATTACACAAAAGTCTGGCTCCTTGGAAGCAAATCATTAGTCAACTCTCCTGCATGGTACCATATGATATTTCAGCAACAGCCAGAGTATTCATATCAGTTGTTCCAAATTTATTTGACGTGGTTAGAGGAAAAAATGGACTTACCTTGCCTTTGGTACATCTTGCATGAGAAATAGCATAAGCAAACAATTTCAAAGCAGAACTCAGTAAATGTATTTAAAATTTTATATTTTAAGAAGCCAGAGATGGATTCCACTGCCAAAAACTGGCATTTAAACATAAATATCCTTTACTGGTTTCTGCTTTTTTTTTTTTTTAAAAAGCTACTACTGTCCTTCCAACTGAGAGAGACGACATTACACAAGCTGACCAAAAGATGCACAATGAGTGAAATAAGCTTCATATGCTGAATCCATATGAAAGCTTACCTTATCTTTTATATGAGAACATACATTCACATTTCTTGAGTTGGGACTGGGGGAGAAAGAAGAGAAGAGGGGTTAACCCATGTTTACATGGAGTTATATGTGTTCGCCAGGGAATACGGCTGAGGTATTACTGAACTCTTTAAATGAAAAGTTAACAGAAACAATGAGACATTGGAATCAGAGGAAAACAGTAGAATAGATGGAAACATGAATTAATAAAATGCAGGATATCACTGGTGTGTGAACTGTTGTAGTGTGCTGTGATTAAAAGAATGGCTGGGAGGGTAGGATTGGAAAAAGACAAAAATGTGAGGATATTATTTTCACTGCACATACTTGAAATTATTACCATTATCAGCAACAAGTTGCACCATAATGCTTATAAATCCATACACAACCTGGAAATCTAAAGCTCTCTATGGCTGCTGGGATTCCAATAGGCCTGATTGAATAAAGGGGCCTGTACTTCTTGCCTTTTAAAAAGGGAAATTTTTCAATGCATTGTCAAATTTTTATCATGGGTTCACA